>NC_041707.1:33026763-33326763 GCF_900700375.1 Denticeps clupeoides
CACAGAGACTCTGGCCCGGCTGGTCAGTATGGTTTTCCAGTGGTTCCACTCCACAGCTTACATGATGGATGATGAAGTGGGCAGTCTGGTCGAGAAACTCAAACCCCAGTTTGTCACAAAGTGGCTGAAGACAGTCTGTGACATCCGTTTTGATGTCATGGTCATGTGCCTTTTGCCAAAGCCTGTTGAGTTTGCCAGGGTGAGTTCACAAAGACATCTGACAGATACTATCAGTATAACCCAGCAATAACATATTACTGTAAATACATATGTAAATGCATATACTTATTTTAGTACACATATTTCAAAGTCAAAGTCAACTTTATCGTCATCTCACCATATGCAAGTACACAGAAAGATGATACAAAGATTTTTTTCTAAAGTTTTCATTAGTGTCACGGCTGGGTGCAGCCAGGGACACAGCTGGCACCGATCAGCTTGACAGCAGGGCTCCAGCCATGGACAGGGGCAGCTGATTATGGGTTATGATTATGATTAGGCGCACATGGGTGGAGCCCTGTTATAAGGACCTGTTGGCCAGTGGAACGACGCTGCGACATTTATGTGGACCCTGTTACTTACCTTAAGTCTGTTTTCGGTTCCTGGCAATCGGCACACGCCTGCGGGTTTGATTTGTTTGTTCCCTTTGTTTTGGCCCTCGTGCCGTTTTTCCTTTTGTTGTGTGTAAATCCAATTTGCTCAGATGTCCCGTCTCTGTGCTTTCTTCCCCCGTCAGCCTGCGGATGTGACAATTAGGTTTAACTGTGACTTTGTTGTAACAGGTCGGCGGTTACTGGGATAAGAACTGCAGTACAGTGACACAGCTGAAAGAGGGCCTGAACCGCATCCTGTGCCTGATCCCTTACAACGTCATCAGCCAACCGTTGTGGGAGTGCTTCATGCCAGAGTGGCTGGAGGCCATCCGCACTGAGGTGCCCGACCACCAGCTCAAAGAGTTCCGTGAGGTTCTTAGGTAAATGACAAATGTTTTCTGAGGCTGTTCTATGCACTAGTAGTGCACTTTGTCCAGAAACGACAGGCCGAGCAGCCAGCACAGATGAGGGAACCAACATGATCCATTTACTCACTCATTCACCCTTGGTTCATATGGCTTTATAAAGTATTTATTTCAAATCATTCTTTGTGCCATTAGCATTGTCAACTCACACCAAGGTTGTGAGTTTGTGCAATGACTGACAGTTCTCATGCACTCTGCTTTCTCATTCTGGCTGATATAAGCCTGCGGATCTCAATATACCATATGACTAAAGTGATTCTTTAAGCCAATAATCGTACAACAGATTCAGACAAAACTCTCCATTTCAATTTATGAGATTTAGCATCAGTAGTAACTACAATCAGTAGTTACAGGGACTGTTCACCTGGATCAATGTAGGGTTAAGTGTCCTGTTCAGGGTCACAATGGTTGTGAGTGGGGTTTGAACCTTTGACTTTCATAGTATCTTATCCACTAGCATACTAACACTTATATAGTCCAAATGATCTAAGCATTTAACCTCCATGATTACATAACTTAAATAACATAAATTGGGTTCATCAATTTCATGCTGAACTACAGCAATGCTTAAGATGTTTTATAATATAATATCTTTCATTTTACGAAACGAGGCAGCAGAAAACTTTTAAATGCTGAACATTTATCCAGCATTCTATCCCACAGTTTCAGATTTTGGATAATGTAGTTTTGTGCCTTTGAAGACAATGACTGTGATGTCTCTATTTCACTGCTGTTTTAAGACTACTAATTTGATTACATTAGGACATCTGAAGGATATTCAATGTAAGTTGTAGCAGTGGTCAATCAAAAACCAAACACGCTAATAGGAATCCAGTGTGGCAGATTGTCAAGGTCACCACCGGTTAAATTTTTGCTCTCATGATGGATTTTGTTTCCATGGTAACCAGCATTCTGTATTTATCAGTTACCTTTGAAGGCACATTGGCTCCCTAGATACCTGGGTGGCTCTGTGTGGTCTGGTTAAGTAGGCCACCTCATATCTATTTGCATCTGTTTCCATCTGTTTTCCTGTCTGTAGCTTATGAAGCTGGTCTCTGTTTCCATGGTAATGAATGACCTGGCCTGGTGTCTGGTTTTGCTGGATGGGTAACAATGAGCTAATCTGAACTCAAACTAGACGTATTAAATCTTGAATTTAATGCTTACCACACATATACCTGGTTTCAATGGGTCAGCACTTTATTATTATTATTAGTAGCAGTATTATTATTTGTAGAATTAGAACAAAATAAAAGACAAACATCTATTCTTACATGAAAATATTCAGTCACAGGTATCAGCTGCATATTTCTTGACAGACAAAAACATTCACAAAATTTCTTTCTAGTAAAGTCTATTTTAAGTAAGCCTATTTGTCTTATTTGAATTTAAATCTCTGTATAAGGGCATCTGATAAATGCAGTAAATGTAAAATATGCTTACTTTTTGTATATTTGTGTTCAATTGTGTCATTGCAGAGTGTAACTCAAATATAAATGACCTTGTGCTAAGAACAGATATTGTTCTGACAGCTGTGTGTCTTATAACAGGCACTTATACTTTATGGTGCCTTGCACAAGCTAATTGTCACAGAACACACTCAATTGCACCATGTGCAAACTTAAAATGACAAATTCAGAATTATTTAGAGTGATTGTGTGTGTTCTACAGTTATGCCATGGATGTCTAACCTGATACTATCTAATCCATGGGTGAAAATTGAGTCCTTAGTCAAATGATGATCAGAGAATGGTGAATGAATGAACACGCAAGATATTTCCTGAACTAATCTTTTACTTTTTTTTTCTCCATACAGTAAGATGTTTGACATCGAGCTGTGCCCTCTGCCCTTCTCTATGGAGGAAATGTTTGGCTTTATCAGTTGCAGGTTCTCTGGGTACCCTGCTTCTGTGCAAGAACAGGCCCTGTTGTGGCTGCATGTAAGTGTTGTGAATGCACAAACACACTGAAAAATAAATCTCTGCATGCTAGTTAATTATTGAAATGTATTAGATTTTAAATTGAAAAGGCACTTAAATCAGCAGAAAGCTTGTGGTGAAAATTGCTCAACAGCCTTTTGACTAAATGAGCAACCACCTCAGTCACATTAAGTAGCTATAAATCCCACCCGCTCATTTTTCAAACACATATGTCTTTGTGGTTTTGTGGATTAGCAGTTGCTGTTATTGGATAGAGGCTGGCTGTGCTGAAATGTTTTATGGGAAGGGATCTGGGTCAGTGCAGTCGTCTGATCCTCAGCTCCGAGGCCCTCAGAGGGCTGTTCCACTCAAGAGACACCGTCGTCTGTACCACTTTCCTCTAGACATCTAAAGATCACAGTTCATTTTTCATTGTCTTATTTAAGAGCCATAGAGCTCAATGTTACTCAGTGCTACCTGTGCTACTATGCAAATCAGCCTTCTTACCTGATTGACTGCACTGTATACCTTGTGCAGTCAATCTAGGCTGGCATTGTGGTTAAATATCAATACACTCTACTTCTGCTGTGGCTAGCCTGCTGCCTGAATGATGCTTAACATTGCTTGGGAGCATCAAGCAATATCATCATGAAAGTTTCTAATCTATTTTGCTGCAACATCCATGGAAAATGTCATAACACACCAGTGCCATTCATCTTAATTGTATAATTGCTTAGTGATGTACTACATGCATTTTTCTCCAGTGTGACTCTTCTTAAGTCTCGTGATTGTTATACATCCAAACAAAACAATACATTGCATGGTATATTTTAAAGCTAATAGATGCTAACAAAATGTGTTTCAATGATTATGAAATAAAAGATGTAATAAAATTCTGTGAACTAATTGTGATTGCTTACAATTGTTATTAAAAACTGCCAATGTTTTGTGGGTGCACAGGTTCTCTCAGAGCTGGACATCGTGGTCCCCCTACAGCTGCTCATTAGCATGTTCTCAGATGGCGTGAACTCTGTGAAGGAGCTGGCCAATCAGAGGAAGGCTCGTGCCTCAAACCTTTCTGGAGATGCCGGGGCTCGACGGGTGAGGCCCAGCAAAGTACCGATCCATCCAAAAAGCATAATGTCAGCAAAGTGGTAACTGGACAGTTAACCCAGAAATGTGCACTCTTAAAAAAACATTGGAGGCCTGTCGTCATGGTAACGGCTGCACACTAAATATAGCCATGTTATGGGACTTGATAATATCCCGACATAATTACTAAGCTCTGGCAGCTGGATTGCTGAACAAAAATAGACAGTGTGTCTGTGATTCATTTTTGGATGGTTCTAGGGTGCTCAGGTGTGTGTGACTGTATGTTCGTATCAATATGTGCTACTTGTTTGTCCAGGTGAGTGTCGTCTCGGATCCAGGCAGACGGGGGCAGCACAACACGCTGAGCCCATTCCCCAGCCCTTTTCGTAGTCCTTTCCGCAGCCCCCTACACTGCAGCCCCTTTAAAAACCTGGGCCATGCCACTGGCCACTGTGCCCTCGACCTGGACTGTGAGGATGACGACATGAACCTTGGCTGCTTCATCCTCATGTTTGACCTTATCCTCAAGCAGGTGACTGGCTTGCCAACGCATTCAGTCGAATCAAAGGCCAGGTCCAGTCAGATTAGATATCATTACAGTTGCATGTTGTGTTGCTGGACTAATTTTCATGCCCTGTTTTTTATATAATTATATAATTGGTAAAATCAAAAGACAAAAATGACATACAATAATATAACAATTGCCTGGTTTAATGGTTATTTTGCTGGAACGTGTATTTCTGTAATGGTTATGTATTCGTAAGTGTGTCTGACCAAAAAAAAAAAAAACTTTTACACAACCGTCCTGTGTTGTGCAGATGGAACTGCAGGATGACGGAGTGATGCTGGGTCTGGAGAGCAGCCTGGGCAGGGACATCGTCGGCATCATCAACAACGTCTTCCAGGCCCCCTGGGGCGGCTCACACACATGCCAGAAGGACGAGAAGGCTCTGGAGTGCAGCTTGTGCCAGTCTAGCATCCTCTGCTACCAGCTGGGCTGTGAGCTGCTGGAGAGACTCACGCCCCACGAAGAGATTCGACTGGTGGTGAGACACACGTGCACGAACAAGCACATGGATGCAATATATGTACA
This sequence comes from Denticeps clupeoides, assembly GCF_900700375.1. Classification (NCBI taxonomy): domain Eukaryota; kingdom Metazoa; phylum Chordata; class Actinopteri; order Clupeiformes; family Denticipitidae; genus Denticeps; species Denticeps clupeoides. The sequence continues at coordinate 33,031,886 of NC_041707.1, forward strand.
CACATGCATACGTACACACTTGAAAGAACTAAGCAATGCATTTTAGAATGCAAACCGGATTCCAAAAAAGTTGGGACACTACAAATCGTGAATAAAAACTGAATGCAATGATGTGGAGTTGGGACAAGGCCATTTTCACCACTGTGTGGCATCTCACCTTCTTACAACACTCAACAGACGTCTGGGGATCGAGGAGACCAGTTTCTCAAGTTTAGGAATAGGAATAATACAGACCTCTAACTGTTCAATCGTCTTGGGCCTTCTTTGTCGCACCTTAGTCTTTATGATGCGCCAAATGTTCTCTATAGGTGAAAGATCTGGACTGCAGACTGGCCATTTCAGTACCTGGATCCTTCTCCAACGCAGCCATGATGTTGTGATTGATGCAGAATGTGGTCTGGCATTATCTTGTTGAAAAATGCAGGGTCTTCCTGGAAAGAGATGACGTCTGGATGGGAGGATATGTTGTTCTAGAACCTGAATATATTTTTCTGCCTTGATGGTGCCTTTCCAGACATGCAAGCTGCCCATGCCACACACACTCATGCAACCCCATACCATCAGAGATGCAGGCTTCTGAACTGAGCGTTCATAACAATGCTCTGTGGTCTGGATGACATGGCGTCCCAGATTTCCAAAAAGAACTTTGAATCGTGACTCGTCTGACCACAGAACAGTCTTCCATTTTGCCACACTTCATTTTAAATGATCCCTGGCGCAGTGAAAACGCCTGAGCTTGTGGATCTTGCTTAGAAATGGCTTCTTCTTTGCACTGTAGAGTTTCAGCTGGCAATGGTGGATGGCACGGTGGATTGTGTTCACTGACAAGGGTTTCTGGAAGTATTCCTGAGCCCATTCTGTAATTTCCTTTACAGTAGCATTCCTGGTTGTGGTGTAGTGTCATTTAAGGGCCCGGAGATCACGGGCATCCAGTATGGTTTTACGGCCTTGCCCCTTACGCACAGAGATTGTTCCAGATTCTATGAATCTTCGGATGATGTTATGCACAGTTGATGATGATAGATGCAAAGTCTTTGCAATTTTTCGCTGGGTAACACCTTTCTTTCTGCGCAACTTTGTGGGAATTAGTGATCCTCTACCCATCTTGGCTTCTTAGAGACACTGCCACTCTGAGAAGCTCTTTTTATACCCAATCATGTTGCCAATTGACCTAATTAGTGTTAATTGGTCTTCCAGCTCTTCGTTATGCTCAAATTTACTTTTTCCAACCTCTTATTGCTACTTGTGCCAACTGTTTTGGGATTTGTTGACACTGTGAAATTTTGAATCGACATATTTTTCCTTTAAAATGATACATTTACTCGGATTAAACGTTTGATCTGTCATCTATGTTCTATTACAAATAAAATGTTGACATTTGCCATCTCCACATCATTGCATTCAGTTTTTATTCACAATTTGTTTAGTGTCCCAACTTTTTTGGAATCTGGTTTGTATATAAACAATGTTAGAATTTCTCTGTTTTATTATGTTAAGTACAGTAATGAATATCATATACATAACACAACACCATCTATATAAGTTTTCCGCCGCTGTGAAGGATTTTCGTCAACTGAGTCCGCTATTACCCTTCACATACCAAATGTGTCCAGCGCTGTGCTCTGAATCCCATCCCTCTCTATGGGATGCATGCCTGAAGAGTGCATCTTGCTGCACCCAGCAGAGCGGCAAGTGATGCTACACAAGCCTCTGCAGACGCAGTGGTCAAAGTTGAATATTGCTGAACTTTGATCCCTGCCGTTGTGGCACATAAACACGGAACCAATAGACAACACACGACCAATTACCACAACACCGCGAAGAAAGAGAAAAATATCGAATGCTGTAGGTCCAGCACTGCCTGGTGATATGGAGCCCCAATCATGCCAATGGTAGTCAGTGTCAGCTGGGTTTGCTCCTTAGGTGTGCCTGCACCCCCTGTGGCATCCAGGGGAAGCTCAGCATCACATTGTGACAGAGGTTGGGGCTTTAACCACAACAAATTTTTACACAACATGAAACATTTGGGCAAAAATAAATGAATAAAAATCCACGAAACCCAGAGCTATAGGCTGTAGGAGCGGATCTCTTACATGCACGTCACCAATCATTAACACGTGTCCATTTGAATAAACGGATAAATCAATTGTATTGAGCTTTTCAAATGAATGAGTCTGGCCCAAAGTGAAGTCATATTTTCATCTCATTGTATAGTGTTTAATGCACTTATTATAATTCTTTCATTATTTTAGGAGCCCACTGACAGCCTGGAGGACAGTTTGATCTTCCCACGGCCTGACTTCTCTGTCGGGATGGACAACAGCACGGAGGAGGATGGTGCAAACACTGATAACCCTGGCAACCAGGACCACTCCCTTGACAACCCCCGTACGTTTCCTGGGCAACGGTTTCATTATGTATTCCTCTGATTGATTATGTAGCACGGGGTTCAGCAGAATAACAGTACTTAGAAGCTAAAGCTCATTGCAAGGATTCAGGATGAAGAACAACCTAATTACTGTCATAATTAATAAAATTTTCTGAATGTTTTTTCCATTAGCTATGAAGAATAATGCTGACAGGAAGTTCTCCTACCAGCAGCTTCCTGTATCCCTTAAGCTCATCTACACCATACTTCAGGTCTCCATTCTCATGCTTGATTAATTGGAGTTTTATTTCTAACGCAGCGATACAGAAACTAGAAAGTATGTTTCTCCCTCTTGTAGGAGATGGCCAAGTTTGAGGAGCCAGACATTTTATTCAACATGCTGAACTGTCTGAAGATCCTGTGCCTGCATGGAGAGTGTCTGTACATGGCCAGGAAAGACCATCCTCAGTTTCTGGCCTACGTCCAGGAGAAAATGCTCATTCCATGGTAGAGGACCTGTGCTAAATGGGTCTCAATTATCATTTTACTGCTGAATTGCAAATGCATCCTATAGAGTATACAGCAATCATCCACAACATTACAACCACCGACAGGAAAAGTGAATTACACTGATTTTCTTGTCACATTGTTCAAGGAACAAGGAGCCTTCAAATTCCCAAGAGTCATGGGGGTGTCTTCACAATATCGGCTACTTGGTTTTAATGTTGTGGATAATTTTGTGAATAAATGTTGTGAATAAATGCAAGAATATAATGTGAATTAATGACAATTCCTGTGCCACCCCAGCCTATGGAACATGCTGAAATCTGAGTTCTGCCAGCTGGCTTCTCTGGCAGTACCCCAAGTTCTCCATGCCCTCTCACTGTCTAATGGAGCTGACATCTTCTGGAAGTTGGTGGACAGCAACTTCAACAGCAAGGACTGGAAGATCCGTTTCGAAGCAGGTGGGAGAATTTTTTTCAATTTCCCCAGTTGTCTTTAAAAAATGTGTTTCCAGTTTGTACACATATGGTAAATGCTATTACATTATCCTTATGTATCTATTGAGCAGCCACAGCTGAAATAATACAGAATGCCAGTCAGGTTTCATGGTTTTAATAGCAATACCCCTTTTATAGTAATAAAGCAATAATTAACCAAAAAAAAACATGGTGTTACAAAACTACATCATATAAATATGTATCAATGCATGCAGGTATTTGCATAAATAAAAATTATTACACAACACTTTCATGATTTGGTCTGACAGATTTTTGAATGAATTGGAATTTATTGATTATGTGTTTGAACATATTTTATAAATCTTTTGTAAAATACCTATTCTAGAAGGTGTAGGTTACATTTAAAATGATGTTAGATAAAGAGGACCTCAGGTGGTCAAGTGGTTTAAGAGGTTCCTTGTTGTTCTTCTGTCTCTCTAAACATGAGCATATTTCATAAAATAAGACAAAATACATCCAATAGAACACACATTTCCATGCACAGACTAATGCTAATGTCTTCCATTTTCGCCTGTGTTGTATTCTACTGAATAGTGTACTTGCACATGTACACCTCCCAAAGTGCACTAGTAATCTCCCTTTTTTGTGGCGTTGTCATGGTTACCAATAGAAATTAGGAATTGTGGGATTATTGGGAACCTATTATAGTGATTGGCAGAGGAGAGCTGTGACCTTGCTGACAAAGTCACAGGAACAGACTCTCTATGGGGATCCTACGGAGTGTCCATGGAGGTTATCTATTTTTTAGTACTACAGACCAACCTACAGTGTCTGCTCAATCTATTATTTTTAGTTAAATGCTTTCATGGATATGCAGATAAAGCAGTCATTCATACATGAATTTCCATTACATGCCCCCATTTCAGACTTTAGGTAGCACAATAAATAGCATAATAAATAATGACGAATTTCAATCATCTCATTAGTCTCTGAGATTAGTGGAACCAGCAGATGGCTGTTTGTTTGTCTCAGGAAGAAAGCTACCTAACAAGAGAGCAGTTAGGCATCAAAAGCAGCTTCAGATCCTGCTGGCAGCCAGATCGTCTGGTTTCAGTCGATTCCCCCTCACCGCAGGCCTCGGAGCAGTGTTTCTTTCACCCTCTCTGTGTCTCAGCCGTTATAAGGCTGTTCTGAGATCTGCACTCTGGTAGATTTCCTCAGGACCATCTGGCCCAGGCACTTGCCAGACCTCTACTGTGTTTAAATGTGATTTCATACTGCCACCTAGTGACTGTTTTGACTAGTGACTTTTATTGACACAAATAGCCCTAACACACATTGTATGTTGGGGCATCCCAGCTTCAGAGTGTCTCATCTATTATATGTGTAAATAAATTACCATTAGTATTAGTTGTGTGCTGTTAACTAATCCCTTTTAGAGGACCACATGCAATTATTATTACCCACACACTGCTCCCCGGGCGCCTGTCATGGCTGCCCGCTGCTCACCAAGGGTGATTGGTTAAAAGCAGAGGACACATTTCATTGTGTCACTGTGTCCTGTTCTGTGTTTCACAATGACAATCACTTCACTTTCACTTCACTTACAGCTCAACTGAGACAAATGTAATAAATTATAGTGAGTATAGTATCGATACTTCTATGGACTTTGGTGGAAGCCAGGTTCAGTGCCATTTATACATAATGAACCAGATGTTTCTCTGTGGGGCACTCAGTGGAGAGAGTGGCGGTGCTGTGTCGTTTTCTGGACATTGGCTCGGTGACCAAGAACCACCTGCTGAAGTACTCTCTGGCCCACGCCTTCTGCTGCTTCCTAGCCAGCGTGGAAGATGTGAACCCAGCCGTGGCCACCAGAGCCCGACTGCTGCTGGATACCATCAAACGGCCTGCTCTGCAGGTGAACACACTGCAATTTAAAACTAACATTTACAATTAAGCTTTAAAAATGTTGAGCTTTACCTTTTTAGTAAGAAAGTATAAACACAGAAAGGTGATTAGGCGTTTGTGGTTGTGGTTTTCCTTCAGGGCCTGTGTCTGTGCCTGGACTTCCAGTTTGACACGGTGGTCCGGGACCGTCCCACAATCCTTAGCAAACTGCTACTCCTGCACTTCTTGAAACCAGAGATTCCTGCTCTGAGCTGGGAGTTTTTTGTCAACCGCTTTGACACTCTGTCTTTGGAGGCACAGCTTCACCTGGACAGCAACAAGGAGTTCCCCTTCCCTTCCAGTAAGTGTGTATGGCTGTTTTTGGGGCAGGGGAGCGTGTTAGAGAAGGATACTTGTGACAGAAGTGTAGTATAACATTATACTTCTTTCCTCACATCTCTGTAGTAAAGCCTATATTACAGTTTGTATGTGGTTCTCTTAATGGGTTTTCACAAAAGTTATTTGGGTTACATTTTTCAGATAAAATTTGTAATGCAAATCCGGGCCTTGTTTGCTGTTTTCCCAAATATATTACACAATATAACTCAGAGCAGAGCCCAGCCATTGAGAACTGTGAGTTGAACAACCCTGAGACAAATGAACCCTAAACATGTATATAGTGTTATATCAGGAATCACCACTAGATTGACTGGTGATCAAGGCCTATAGGCATTATATTGTTTCCTCATAGTCCCTGAAAGAAATTATTCTAAACACTCATGGAAAGCAAAGTGACTGTCAGCTAATTTAATGCATTGAAATCTTTAAAAATGATTTAATAATGTGAATTACTGATTAACAAAAATCTAAAATTAGTATACTTGTTCCATTTATGTATGTTACTTGCCATGTAAGCCATCACCGCTGTGAGGACCAATGTGGCCAACCTCAGTGATGCCGCCATGTGGAAGATACGCCGCGCACGTTTTGCCCGCAATCGGCCAAAAAGTGTCCGTTCTCTCCGTGACAGCGTCAAAGGATCCGGCTCCGAGTCCAAGCGAGCATTCTCCCTCCCCGAGACGCTGAGCAACAAACTGCGTGAGTGTCTCTGCAAAGAGTCTCTGTCTTTCAATCTATTGCCCATCAACCCACTGCTTGGTTTGTGTCTTTCCTGTGCCACAATTGATTGGACATGGACATATACATATACACCTCCTCCTGTCTTGTCTGGGTTGCTGCTCATCAACTACACAGAACACTGTCTGATATGAACAGGCCAATTCAGAGAAAAAATACACATCAGACCAGGATAATGTCCATATTAGTTATGCCTTTCACTAAACAATGTTTCTGTAAAGTCCTCCAATTCACTCACTTGTCCCATAAAGACAACAGACATTTGTGTAATTTATTTAATTGTGTTTTCCTAAATGTAAATGAGAGATTTGCTACATATTAATCATGTGTTATATTCTATTGTATTGTACCAGTAATTTCAATTAGTGTCAATTCTGAATGTTAGTTGGACAGACGGGGTAACTTGAGACTCAAATGTGTGTTCTGAATGATCCCTGCTGCATCACCACCCTCCTAAAATGTGTCTTCATATATGGTTTTTAGCTCTAAGGTTTACCAGGCAAGAGCAGTCTGCACCCACACTTGGAGATATGCTAGAGAAGGTCCTGCCAGGTAAATACACCCAACCCAGACAACTTGTGAAAGATAAGAGTGTCTTCATTTGCAACATTTCCTTTATAGGAGTGAACATCTAGTCAGTGTCCTAACACATCCTTAAACATCTACATATACATTTATGGCATTTATTAGATGCCCCTATCCAGAGCAGTGGTGGCCTAGTGGGTAAGGAAACGGCCCCATAATCACCAAGGTCCCACTGAGGTGTCACTGAGCAAAGCACGGTCCCCGCACATCCACTAAGGGTGATGGGTTAAAAACAGAGGACACATTTCATTGTGTGCACCGTGTGCCATGTTTCACAATGACTATCACTTCACTTTCACCTCCAACCAGTAGTTACATGTACAGTCACCCCAGGAGACAGGGTTAAGTGTCTTGCTGAGGGACACAATGGTAGGAAGTGGGTCTAGGCTACTACCATGCTACCATGTGACACGTTTTAAGACATATTGAATAATTCTTTCTCCTCCCCTTCTCATCTCTGCAGCCCACATCCACGGGCAGACCTCTCCTTCAGAAGATGGCGCAGTCATAAAAGACCTGCTCCCAGAGGATGCCGGAATAGACCACCAGACGGTTCACCATCTCATCATGGTCCTGATGAAGTTCATGGCCAAGGACAAGAGCAGTGCTGAGGCTGACATCAGCAGTGCCAAGGCCTTCAACACGGTGAAGCGGCACCTGTACGTGCTGCTGGGCTACGATCAGCAGGAGGGCTGCTTCATGATTGCCCCTCAGAAGATGCGCACGTCCACCTGCTTCAATGCCTTCATTGCTGGCATCGCACAGGTACCATATTCACTACTTCTGAAGAGGATCAGTGGTGTCTAAACCTTAAATGTAACTAAATACACTACTAATCAGAAGTTTGGACACACTCTTGTATTTTTAACATTATAAAACCAAACAGCATTTCACAACCTTGACAACCATTAGGGATGGTTGTCCTTTCACAACCTTTCACAACCATTAGGGATGGTTTCCAACAGTCCTGAAAGATTATGATGAACACTTTCTTATCATTCACTCATGTTAATGAGGATCTCATGAAGTGACATCTTAGTCTCCTCTGACTGTTGACTGAAAGTGTACAATTATATATTATTTTCACAATATCAGTAGTGCAGCACTTGTTTGTATTCTGACACCTTATCCACCACGAAACACTCTTGCTCTAGGTGATGGACTACAACATAAGCCTGGGGAAGCAGCTCCTGCCCCTGGTGGTGCAGGTGCTGAAGTACTGCACGTGTCCACAACTAAGACACTGTTTCCAGCAGCCGCCGCGTTGCTCACTGTGGGCCCTCAAACCACACATCCGACAGATGTGGCTCAAAGCTCTTCTGGTCATTCTCTACAAGGTATCTTTTATGCTTTCAATACAGACTACATTACCAGTCTTGTCTTATTTAGATTTGAAACATAAAAACGGTTTTCTGAAGTGGTCTCCCAGAGCTATAGTTTCATACACAAGAATAGTGTTGAATGGGAGGTGATTGTCACTTATGCCCTTAGTCTTCCTCAATATGCATGTTTTAAAGATGTAAGATGTAAGTGACCTTAACATCATTCTAGTGATCTTTTATCATAATACTGTTTGTCCTTCTCTTATTGGCAGTACCCATACAGGGAAATGGACGTGAGTAAAGTGGTCCTGTGTCTGATCCACATCACCATCAACACCCTCAATGCCCAATACCATAGCTGCAGACCCCACGCCACAGCCGGACCCCTGTACAGTGACAATTCTAACATCAGCCGATACAGCGAGAAGGAAAAAGGTGCCAAATGTTATAGCAGGCATATACACCATGACTGTGATCTCACATGTTTCCCAATGGGCTTCCCAGTATATGGACATCAATATATTATTCACATGTAACTTCAGAATGAAAATCTCCCCTAAAAAATAATGACACATCGTTAATATACATTTCCTATTGACTTGGGCAAAAAGTACTGGGTACAGGTATGCTGAGAAGTGTGTCTGCCTCTCTGGCGGTGTCTTTGCAGAGGAGGACAGTGTGTTTGATGAGTCTGACAACCATGACACCCCCACTGGGGCCTGCAATAAAGAGTCACAGACCTTCTTTGCCCGGCTCAAGAGGATTGGAGGCAGCAAGTCTGTCAAGTACCAGCCAGTGGAGCTCAATGCCCAGAAGAGTGAGTGTCACTGTGTATTTAGGTTGGAATCTATGGATTCTGAGAATTTGTTAGAGACGTCCCAACAGATTGTTATCATCTTTGTTCTTCAATAGCTTGCATGTTTTACTTTATCAGTTTCCACCATTTCTCACTCTTTCCCTTTTTTAGGTGAGATAGAGCTGTCTGAGTATCGTGAGGTTGGTCTGCACGACAGTCTGATTCACTGTGCCCGTGAGGAGACTAGCAAGAAGAAACGTTTGCAGGCCATGCACAAGCAGAAGTCTCTGGACATTTCTAACACTGACTCCATTCTCTTCAACCTGGATGAACACCGCCGCAAATCCTGCATAGACCGGTGCGACCTCCACGGAGGACCACCAGCTGTGCCCCCTTCTTCTCTCTCCTCCTCAGTGACAGGAGGACTTCGGAGACCCAGTCACAGGCACCAGGGGAAGGGTTCTTCAGACGGTTCCTCGGTCCGTGGTGGAACAGAAGGGTCTGAACTCAAACCAGACCCCCGTCGTGGCTCTTCACACTCAGACACACGTCCCATCATCCCCGAGGTGCGGCTCAGCTGCATGGAGACTTTTGAAGAGAAGCAGCCACAGCTGTCACTGCCTTCTTTGCCCGGCCTTGAGCTGCCGTTGGTGGTGCCAGGCCCTCCTTCCCTGACCAAAGAAGACCCAGACCTTATAGACCTTTCCTCTGACTGCACCTCAATCCCAGAGAAGCACTCCATCCTCTCAATGTCTGATAGCGACTCGCTGGTGTTTGAGCCCTTACCCCCCCTGCGTATTGTTGAGAGTGACGAGGAGTTTGAAGCACTGACCCAAGCTTCTGCTGCTCTGCCCAAGCCCAACGGCAAACTTCACTCCTCCCCATCCACCAGGAGTGGCATCCTCTGCCTCTCACCCATATTCCGGGTCAGTGTAGAGGACTGCTCCAGAGATGGAAGCAAACAAAGCAGCCCAGCTGGAGGAGGAAGCCCCCTCCAATCTTCAAAGACCAAGAGGTCCCCCTTGGTGACTCCTCTGGTTTCACTGGAGCTTCCAGACAGTCCCAGCCACCCACAACAACAGCAATCAAGTCAGGAGAGCCCCATGACCCTTAAGCAAAAGCGGGATCTCTTCAGGAAGACCCCCAATGTACCTGATACCTCCTTGGATGACCCCTACTCACACCCTGAGGACACCAAGTCTGGTTTTGGGGTAAGCTCCAGCCCATCGGGGAAGAATATCTTCCTGAACCTCCCCCAAGAGCCTCCGGAAAGCCTGAATCAGCTAAGGAGGGACAGCAATGGCAATTATGAGGAGGATGATGAAGACGATGACGACGATGTTGGCGACGAAGGCGACAGCGACCCTAAGCCTGATGATGACAATGATGAAGCCGAATTTAAGATTCAGATAGTTCCTCGGCAACGTAAGCAAAGAAAGATTGCGGTGAGTGCCATCCAGAGAGAGTACCTGGACATCTCCTTCAACACGCTGGATAAGCTGGGGGAGCAAGGCACTCATTCTGGTAAGAGGAGGACTCGGGATGAGTCTGGAGATGTTCAACATTCCCCTTTTTCCATCAGCCTGTAACTGTTCTGCTAGGGTCAGACTAACAGTCGTTCACTTAACAACTTTTACAAACTGTGGGAAGAGATTTGGCTAATATATTAATAGTCGTTGTCCTTTTTTTTCCTTATATTTTTGGTTTATATTCATTTTCTCATCTCAAGTCATGGTAAATACCCACTTAAGTGGTTCATATAGGTTCTAAAGTGATTAGGTTCTCAAAATAGGTTCTGTAAAAATTTGACATTTGAAAACCTAAAGTAAACCTAAAGTTCATAAAATCCTGTGTATAACACTTGCGTACATTTCAAACTTACGTCTACAGGCCAGATTTTTTGACCCACCCAACCTAACTATGTACTTTTTTTATTATTTTTTTATAGATAATATAACGAGAAATCGTTTGAACAAACTGACTGGATTTCAGAATTTTGTAGTGAAAGTAATGTTAGCAGTAATGTAGAGGCAGTGGTTGATTATTTTGTTAAAATTGAACTTAGTGTATTTTGCTGCATTACATTTTAAGAACAGTCAGTTAAAATTTTTAGTGTTTTTATGTTTTCTTGTAATAAAAAAAATGAAAGACTATAAAAGAAAGAAAGAATTGTATTCATGTATTTTTTATTTTTATATATAAGGGTGGTCTCTTCTAGCCTGTAGTGTGCAGCCCTGAATTGTCCAAAATCTTGGAAAATACTCCCATGCATAACACAACATTCTGTCTCGCAACTTCAAGCAATAAAATGTTGTAGAGGAAATACTAAAAAAAAAAAAGATCCATCCCTCACCCGTATACCAGAAGAATTCTTTAATCTACGCCCTTCCCAGTCACTCACACGCATTGCTTTCCAGATCCCAAAGCTCTGTCCACGCTGGAAAAGCCCAGAGAATCCGCTTCGGCCCCCACCCTCGAGGCCACTAACCCTGAAACAAGCAACCGCTCTTCAGTATCAAGTAGGGTCTAACTACTGTACCTTCTGACTTGACACATTGGTGATTTTTCCTCCATTCATTTCCTCTGCAGTCAATAAATAGAGGATAACAAAAGAATTACCGAAACAAATCTATTAGATAACACAGTTGTCACCATGCCTTTCAGGTGTGCATCAGCCTACCCAGAACCCATCTGTCTTTGTGTCTCATTGGTTTCATCTATAAAACATACAATCAATTAGTTTTATTTAGCAGTCGTTACGTAATAAACATTCATCCGTGATGTGATCATGTGACTATGGCCTGAACTTTATATTCCTTACAATTCCTTACATGTCTGTTTCTGTGTGTCCCTGTAGCTCAGTACAGACAGGTGAAGCGTGGTTCTCTGGGCGCTCTGACCATGAGTCAGCTGATGAAGAGACAACTGGAGCACCAGTCCAGTGCCCCTCACAACATCAGCACCTGGGAGACAGGTGGATACTTCAGTCAGCGAGGCTCACTTCCAAAACATTTCATTAGCTCCAAATAGACAAATGAGTTACAGGGTGGACGAGCATAATAGTTTGTCATTCATACGTCATTCAAATAATAATGTGTCACAAGTAAAGAGGCTTTCGGTGCTGAAGGGTTGGGTTTTGGGTTTTGTTGTCAGCACTAGACAAACAGTCTGAAAAAAATGTCCCATGAGTTCTAAAACTAGAGCAGGGACATAATGGAGGCCTGGAACCAGAAGCCAGACAGAGGGAGGGATTATGTGCTGTGGGCAGCAAGACAGAACAAGGGACTGACGAGCTCAGAAAAACTAAGACAAAGACTCTGAACGCAGAGACCATCCTTTATTTAGGATGACAGAAAACCAGAGATCATCAGTCCTTTTGGCTTCTTTGGCTTTCTCCTGTCTTAAAATCATAAAATGCACATGCAAAAAATTAAATGAGACTATTCTACTCTAGGCTTGCATAGGTCACGATTGAGGGTGGGATGGAAACGATGGACATCAAGGGTAGGGAAGAATGGAGCACAGTGGGACAACAATGGGAATAGGCAAAACAAGCCACCACGCCTCACGCTGAAATCAGTCCCCTCCGGTTCTCCGCATGGATTGCCACTGTTGCCTGCCTGCCTGCCTGCCTGCCTCCACAAGTCCTACACCTTGCACATGGTTATGAGCACTTTCCAGCTCTCCTGCAGGCCAGCAGTGTCAAACACACAGGCTCCTGTATGGTACGCAAAACAGAGGGCGACACGGGGGGGCGGGAAACCTCGGGCTGCATGTTGGAGAACTGCTCTGCCCATCCACGGTGCTGCCTGGTTATATTGAAGCCCCCGTCACGCAGGTGGAATCAGCCTCCTCCGGTGCGGCTGGACCCCCTGTGACGGGGAAGCTGAATGTCACAGCACACAATATAATAATGTTCTGTTTTTTTCTGTGCCTCTGTCTGAGCTTGCCTTTGTAGGCAGTAGGTTTCTATGGTTACCATTTTTTTTGTCATCAAGCAAGCACATTAGTACACTCAATTGAACAAAACACACTGTAAAACAGTAAACTGTACATAACTGTACAGTAAAAACCATTTGCCATATAAAATGGAAAACGTTTAATCAAAGTAAGATGGATTGGCATATCTGTTCCCTGCTGGATCTCAGGGCCCACCAAGACGAGTCTTCTGTCAGCCCCCAGCTCCGTCAGCATGTTCGTCCCTGCCCCCGAGGAGTTCACAGATGACCAGCCCACCATAATGGCTGACAAGTCAGTATAATATGCTTTCAGACACTTTAATAGACACGTCTTTGGAGTGTTTTTTTTGTCCAAGGCCTGTTCCTGGAGAGCCACTTGCCAGCATGTTTTCATTCCAGCACTGTTAATAAGGCACATCTGATCATCAGCAGACTAACAGTGAATGCTGCGGAGTGAAAGCAGTGTGGGTTGGAGTGAAAACGTTCTGGCAGGGAGTGAAATGTTGTATATTATTCGAGTCATAGTTAGACTTTGTATGTCTTGGCTGGCGCTGTTAGAGTGACTGTGAGGTGATGAGAATTCACAGTGATTAATGGAACAGTGACAAATGGGCCTGTGTGAACGATTGCATTTGTGATATAAGCAAGACTATCCATTACTCGTTATGTTAGCTCTTATGTCTTACTTATTTATGTGCATTTGTTTATGTGATCATGTTTACATTCATGTGTGTGTGTGTGTGTGTGTGTGTGTACTGCAGATGCCGGGACTGTGGCGCAGTGTTAGAGGAGTATGATGAGGAGACTCTGGGTCTGGCTGTTGTTGTGCTGTCCATGTTTGTCCACTTGAGCCCTGACCTGGCGGCCCCACTACTGCTGGACATCATGCAGTCTGTGGGCCGGTAAACACTTTATACACACACTAAAAAAAAGATATTTGACAGGCTTAGATTCATCAAAGTCTCAAAATCTGTTTTTAATTGATTTTATAGGTTGGCATCCAGCACTAATTTCTCATGCCAGGCTGAAAGGTATGTAGCATTGTGGACAGCCTGAAGGTCTCAGTAGTGGGAGTGGGGTAGACTGGATGTGTCCAAAATTTCTCTTTATGTTTGCAGTATGCTGATCCCAGGCAACGCAGCTGGCGTGGCCAAGCAGTTCCTACGCTGTGTGCTGCACCAGCTCGCCCCTAATGGAATTCTGCCACAGCTGTTCCAGAGCAACATCAAAGGTTTGTACATACACACACACACACACACACACACACACACACACACACACACAGATGTCCTTACATATCCCACCAAAATGGAACCACATTAACCAACTGGAATGTACATACACCCTCATACCCACATGCACAGAACAACCAACCTACAAATGCCCCTCTTCTTCTCCCTCATACCTTTTACAGATGGAAGCTTCCTTCGCACTTTGGCTACCTCGCTCATCGACTTCAATGAACTGAGCTCGGTTGCTGCCCTAAATCAGCTTCTAGAGGTGAGACATCTTCACTCATCATTAAAAAAAACAGCCTCAAACTAAAAGTTCTCGGTTAAAATAAAATCCACCCGCTGTATTTAATAAACGTGAGTCCTGAATAACCTGTAATAAACTAAATAACCAAGTACCTTTAATCACAGACTTGAAACCAATGCTGCCAACTCTCTCCAGCAGATGGTGCTCTTGTAAAAAGACCATAAACAAGCGATCTGCTTCTACAGAGATGCTTGAAATATAATGTGCCCCATGCTAATTGGGACACTAATGCAGATTCTCTGTAAATGACCAAAATGTTTATGATGCAGGGCTTGAATAATAAGAAAACACTGCCAGCGGGCAGCGCCATGCTCCACTGTCTGGACAACATCGCTTCTTTCATGGAAGCCCTGCCTATGGACTCTCCCAGCAACCTGTGGACCACCATCTGCAATCAGTTCCAGACCTTCCTGACAAAGCTGCCCTCTGTGCTGCCCCTAAAGGTGAGCCGTAATCCACTCTGTCATCAGTTTAACACTCAGCACAGTTATTTAGAATGTCAAAATGTCCTTTTAGTGTGCGCTGGATTCAGCATTGAGAGTGATCATTTGCTTGCTGAAGATTCCAACCACTAATGCAACTAGGGTGAGTATGAGAATCGCATGGAACACAGAACCAGACAGATTTCAATATACTGAGCCGATGAAAAAATTAAAATTAGCCGACACTGTAATTAGAGACATAAACCATGGGCTTTCCCATTCAATTTTGCTAAATGCAGTGTGTTACAATGACTGGACTTGTTCTTTGAATGACTGGACTTGTTCCTTTGCCAGAGTCTGCTGGAACCCTTCTCCAAGCTCCTCAGCTTCGTGATTCAGTATGGCACCTTCAGCCTCTCCTATCTGGTGGAGCTTTGTGGCCTGTGTTACAAAGCCTTCAGTAAGGTGAGCCCTCACTGTCTGTTCACACACCATGTTTGGTTTCTAATCTACTTGTATTATAATTGGGATGGAGATGTCCGCATTGCTATTGGAATGCATAACTAAACGTATTCACATTTTAGCATTCAACTAGACTAAGGTGAATATTTTTTAGGTTGTCAAAAGTTTTGGAATGGAAATCATTTATTAGGTCAAGATTTAGTGTTTGTCATTCCTCTGCTGCAGAGCTGTGTGAAGGCTAATATATCTGTATATGAATCTTGCATGAAAGATGTCACCACAGTAAATATTCAGCTGTCTGTTAGCTATCATCCCAGCAGAGCCATTCCCCCCGGACGAAGTCAATATTTTACTGTCTCGGGGGTAAATGACCCTGTCTCTCAGTGTGAAATGCAGCCATGCTGCAGACGGATGTGCCGCCTGTCCTCCTGATCAAGTATCCAATCAGCCTGCATTGATTTTCAGATTTTGCAAGCTGGTCGCAAGGGGACAGAATGAATCTCTCCGCCTATGAGAGGACATATAGATTTCTCTCCATCAGAGTTTTAGCGGCGGCGCAGGGGGGGTTCAAGCATTTTCCTGTTGATGAATCTGCTCATTGCCCCTCTTCTCAGCCCTCAGTGGTTTATGGTCTCTGGTGTATTGATCTGATCTGAGATGCTTTGGCCCAATCTGCTGTTCCCCAAAAACTGCCCAAATGGGAATAAGTTCTATAGGTTGGAACGGGTGCTAAGCGCAGCAATCCAGAGAAAGTGTGGGGCTTGTTCACTATTGTAATCCATTTTTGGGATTTACACGAATGAATACATAAAACAAGAAAGAAGCATTTATTAACAGTTATTTTTGTGCATGTGACATATTTAAATCATCCACAATGAGGAAGCAGCATGTGAGAGATCTATCAATCATTGTGCTCCTTCTACATTTTACATTTACCGCATTTATCAGACACCCTTATCCAGAGTGATTTACAGTCAGTAGTTACAGGGACAGTCCCCCCCCTCGCAGCAACTCAGGGTTAAGTGTCTTGCTCAGGGACATAGGTAATAGGTGGGATTTGAACCTGGGTCTTCTGGTTCATAGGCAAGTGTGTAACCCACTAGGCTACTACCACCCTTCGGTTTTAAAGATTGTGTTCTGACAGAATTATTAGGACCTGTCCACACCAGAATGTTTTTATCTAAAATGGGAAAATTTCTATTCGACCCTGCTTTGCGTCCACACGGAGACAACGTAGCCCAAACTCCAAACCTGTAAGGTCAAACGCGTCATACATACAACAATGGCGGATAACGCGATTGCAGAACCTCATAAAGCAACCTCATAAAAGAAATCATCTGTATGGTGGACATTTCTAATGAAAAGTCTAGGATTGAGAACTACGAAGTGTTTAAGTAGACAGCAACCAGCACTTTGAGTTACAGCGCCACAAGTGTGGAGGGGTGGTTAAATAGCATCTCCGTGTGGATGACAACATTTTCAATAACTCTTTACAGTATCCAATAAGCACCGTGCTCAGCGCATAGGGCTGCTCTTAACTGAACTTTGAAAACCTAGAGGTGACGTTCACGTAATGTTGCAGAAAGGGTTTGACATGCAGTGTGTGTTGCTCCATGTTGAAATGAGGCTTAATGGACTCCTAGTTGCTTGTAAAAGTCACATAAAGTGAGAGAAGCTGCGTCCTTGTTTGAACTAAGATCTGTTTGCCTGTCATGGCTGTGTGACAGCCAACTGTGATTACATTTTGACAAGGAAGGGATAAAAAATGCTGACGTGAACACACTGCTGGTGCTGAGAGAGAAGACATTTGTTTACCAGTGTCACCCGGGAGAGGCGAGTGAGGAGGGCTGAGAGCGAGAGATGCTGATGCAGTCATTCAGACGGGGACGCTGAGACTCGGGGACGCAGTCTGGGCCGGGTGCCACTCTAATCTGCTGCTCCTTGGCCATGAATCAGCTGGTGGATAGACGGGCTTTGCATCCTACAGAGAGGGGAAGAGAAACAAAAAGTGGAACAGGACAAAAACAGAAAAACACAGGCAGCTCCATTTTTTCCCCCATTCAGTTCAGCTCCAACCACTGTCCTCTCTCCCTGTTTGTCCAGGAGAGAGACAAGTTCTACATGTCTCGCACCGTAGTCCTGGAGCTGCTGCAAGCACTGAAGTTCAAATCCCCAATCCCCGACACCAACTTGCTACTGCTGGTCCAGGTAAAAGCCGTCATGTACAGCCCATAATACAGGTTTTGTGAAAGCCGAGGAAGAGATGCAATTGCATGAGTCACATGACTATATACAGGTCCAGGTTTGGGCAATGATTACTGAGTACTGAATATGTTGCCAAAAATGTATTCAGTAATGTATTCTGCTACAGTACACCTTCATGTTTGCATTTTGGCATGAATATTATTTATAAAATGTCACCATGAATATTATTTATAAAATGTCACCATGAATATTATTTATTACAGACTAGCATTCATATTTGAGTGTGCAAAGCAGGCTTAATTCATTTTATATATTTTTTTATTTTAAAATGAATATTGCAGTGTAACATATTATGTGGATAATGTAATTACAAATGAATGCAAATTGTAATTTTTCCACTATTCTGAATACATATTGCCCAGACATGTTTTCTGTAACATCCTAATCCTGTGATGCCCAGAGCACTAATGGAGCACCTCATTTGGGCTGTGGTGACCTAGCAAATAAGGAAACTCACCCGTTATCAGAAGGTTGCCGGTTTGAATCCCGAACCGCCAAGCTGTCCACTGAGGTGCCACTGAGCAAAGATCCGTCCCCACACGCTGCTCCCCGGGCACCTGTCATGGCTGCCCACTGCTCACCAAGGGTGATGGGTTAAAAGCAGAGGCACTGGTGGCCTAGCGGTTGTGGGTGTCTGATCTACACCTAGGTTTTGTCGAGTTTGCATGTGACTGTTCTTTTGTCTCTGTTTTGGTTTGTTGTAAATAAACACTGTTTCCTGGAAGTCTGCACTTGGGTCCATCGACCTCCAGAGATCCAGCGGACCTCACGCTAGAGGTGTTTGCAGACCTCGCTGCCAACACGACAGCTAAACGTTGAACTGCAGCCCCGATTAGAACACACCCCACTGCTGGGATTGGTCAGACTCTGAGCTTACCGATGGAGATGACGATCAGTGGGTGGGCTCGTGTACAGATGATGAGGAAGACGAATACGAGTGGGACGAATCGTGGGGCGAAGATGAAGGAGTGATTCCAGAAATCCGCGAGGTATTAGGGGAAGACGTGCGCATGTTTGGCCACCTTCCCCGTCGTGCTCTTGGTGGAGCAGCTGGAGCGCGCACCAGAAGCCTCCAGACCGGCGCCCGCATCATGCCGACCGCTGTTGCGCTCTCCCCCGCATTTTGACCAGGTCCCTACTCCTACTCTGCCCAGCTGGAGTGCTCCCCGGAGGGCACATACAGATCCAGCCTAGCGTCCGGCTGCTGCAGCGCTCACACACACACACAACTGCACCAAAAGCACATTGCACTAATGGACGGAACATCTCCTTTCAGGATCCACCCACTACATGCACCTGTGCGCCTTCTGATAGCAAGGTCTTGGACATCCACTATAGCAAATACTGATTAGAAATATACTGTCTGTGCTTGCATTATTATCACACACGTTTTATTAAATACATATTACTGTTTATCGGGCTAAACCATCCGATTATTTGTTTAGTTAGTTATGCCTTTATTGTATACAACGAGATTGAATGGTCTACCATGGAAACTGTGCCCAATGTGCTTGTACACATTTTTCATTCTTTTGAAGGTAGATTTTTGTGTGTATTTTTCAGAATCCCTTCATTTAGCTTGTAGCTTCCCTTCATGTGGAGTGACGCTCTGTTTAAATATCTGACACCAGCCATGGTAAGGGTTGTTCTTTGTGTCAGTTTGTGTGCGCAGACATCGGCACCAGGCTGGCAGAATCCACCATCCTGCAGAAGCACATGATGTCCACTCTGCCCGGGGTGAGCCTGCAGGCAGCGTCTTCCCTCAGGCTGCTGCCTTCCTGGGACATGTCAGCAGTACATGAAGTCTGCACGTGTTACACCTTCCTCATCCATGCCTCTGTTTCGTTTCATTCCCTTACTCGTTTAGTGCACGACTGCTGCTATGGAGTGTATGAGGCAGTATATCAGCGAGCTGCTGGACTTCATTGCAGATATGCACACTCTGACCAAATTAAAAGTAAGTCTTTTGCTTCTTTATTTGCATTCATTGTATTGTCATGTATTTTGTTGTATCGAATTTATGTTGATAACATGTACATGTTATCCACCCAACCTTCTCCAGAGCCACATGAAGGCCTGCAGCCAGCCGCTGCATGAGGACACGTTTGGTGGGAACCTGAAGGTGGGCCTGGCCCAACTTGCTGCCATGGAGATTAGCAAGGGCAACCACCGTGACAACAAGGCAGTGATTCGCTACCTGCCGTGGCTCTACCATCCACCGTCTGCTATGCAACAAGGGTCAGAGATTCCTGCAAAATGACCATTTTCCTCTTTCTGTGTTCATGAGATGTAGACTTTTCTTCAGATTGCTATCTTTAATATAATATTAATTACAGGAGACTCTTCTCCCCATTCCATCATGACCACCTACAGTAAATTGTATAACCCCTTGTGACTTTTTTTTCTTTGTTTTTCCAATAATACATTTGTGTTCACGTTGTGTTTTCATCAGAAATAAAAATTGCTAGCTCCTTACAAATATTCTAAATTACATAGAACGGGTCACAGTGGAAAATGACTGCCAAATTTTATCTGAGTTAGTAACCTTTTCATATTTCTGCTAATATGAATACAAGATAATAATAGTAATGCTCCTGAAAAAAAAACAATATAAGCCTAAAGTAGAGTTCATTACCTGCCTTCTATCTTTTTCCACTCTTGATGGATGGGGGCTATTTTAGGGCAGTGTGGTTGGATGGTTCATCTGGATGGCCTGTGTTGTCGTCCATGGCCTCATGCCTTTCACCCCGTTATTCAACTCAAGAAACACCGGCTAATGTGTTCTGAAGGGATTTTCTGCTGTCTCTTCCGCAGACCTAAAGAATTCATCGAGTGCGTATCCCACATTCGGCAGCTGTCCTGGTTGCTCCTGGGCTCCCTTACCCACTGCGCCTTGCACCAGGGCTCCACTTACTGCATGCCCATCCCGCTGGACTCTGGCTCTCATATCGCCGACCACCTCATTGTCATTTTGATTGGCTTTCCAGAACAGTCCAAGGTAATACGTCATTGGTGTCACCCTATACAAAACAAGTAGAGTTGTGAAGCAGAACCTGAGCTTCTCTTTTATGAGTGTTGTGACGCTTTGGGGCAGTTTCTCACTTATGGATTAGGCCTAGTCCTAGACTGAAAGAGAAAGTCAGTGAGGTTCTCCATTCAGAAGCAATTTTAGTCTAGGACAATGCCCAATTCATTAAGTATAATACAGTTCAATAAAATATAAATATTGTGTTTTTATCTATAGAAATTGAAGGTTAAGTTTTTTATTGAGCCAATTGATAAAAGTGGTGATTATCTGCATGTTTGGTTTGATGTGGGTGTGGGCAGATGTGGGCTGAAGATTATTTGTCTTCTGGGAGACAGAAATATGATTACATTCAAACAAGCTACACATATCGACCCCTCCAAGCTACACATAACTAGCTTTTAGTTCTTTCTTGTTTCTGTAAATCCTGACTTAAGTAAATGAGCGCTACACATCTGTTACCAGGCCCATCCAATCCAATCCAAATTACTTTTAAAAGTGTTGTATACAGGATTGTATACAGGACAGCCATAAAAGGAAATAGACATATGAAATAAAATAAAAGGAACACAATAATGGTAACACCTCACTTTATGTCAAAAAGCCAGGGAAAACCGAAGGGATTTTAAACTAGACAGAGAGGACGCCTGTCTAATGTGCGCTTGTAGGTTGTTCCACAGTTTTTGTGCTGCAGCAGGAAAAGCCTGGTCCCATCTGAGCTTATGCTTGGATTTAGGCACAGTCAGGAGCAGCTGATCAGCTGACCTGAGAGGGCGAGAAGTTGTTTATGGGTGTAGCAGCTCAGACAGGTAGGGTTGGGCAAGACCATTGAGTGCTTTAAAAGCAAATAAGAGAATTTAGTCCTAAAAGGTAAAATGGGGGAAATGTGTTCACGTTTACGTGTGCCACTTAAAAGACATGCAGTCTTTTGTAAACTCTGAGGCTGACCGATGGAGGAGCGATTAACCCCCATGCGAAGTGCATTTCAGTAATCCAGTCTTTGATTAAAAAGCACTGGTTTCAATTTGGCCCGCTTTCTCAGTTGGGAAAGGCTTGATTTTATTATTGCCCTGATCCGTCAAGCTTCAGGTCAGGGCCCAATTTTTCAATCGTTGGCTTAATGTACTGGGCCAAAGAGTCCAGATTAAGAAGATCCCACTAAAAATGATGACTTTAAAAATGTAAATAGTTGAGGGCTATCCAGACCTTTGTCATCAAGACACAATGGTCTCACAGAATACATACAGTTGGTGCGGAAAGTATTCAGACCCACTTAAAATTTTCACTGTTATATTGCAGCCATTTGCTAAAAGCATTTTTTTTCCTTATTAATGTACACACAGCCCCCCATATTAACAGAAAAACACAGGATTGTTGACATTTTTGCAGCTTTCTTAACAAAGAAAATCTGAAATGTCACTGCGAAACTCATATATGTAAATCGGGTTGTGTCCATTTCTTCTGGTCATTCTTGAGATGGTTCTAGACCTTCCTTTGAGTCCAGCTGTGTTTGATTATAGTGATATTGGTTTTTGCACTCTCCTGATGTTGCACTCTCCACCATGTGCCCTTATTTGTATATGGTGTCTTTAAAATTGTATATTGTGCCTTTCTTTTTAAATTGTATTTATACTCTGTATTCGTTACTGTTACTGTTTTTGTATTTAATGTTATTTTTATGGGTCAGAGAGTAACGTAATTTCAATTCTCTGCATGTCCTGTACATGTGGCAGAATTGACAATAAAGTTGACTTGACTTGACTTGACTTGATTGGACTTGATCAGGAAAGCCACACCCCTGTCTATATAAGACCTTCCAGCCAACAATGCCTGTCAGAGCATATGAGAATTATGAGGAATTGTGGCAAGGCACAGATCTTTCCAGAAATATCTGCTACTTAAGGTTCCTACGCGCAGAGTCTGAATACTTTCCGTACCCACTGTATCTTTCTTTTTGAGAGGAATGTAAATCTGGCTGTCGTATGTGTAGCAAGAAATGCAGGAAACAAATTCTTAAGATCTTAAGCACTCCAGTCTCTGGCCATGTCTCTGATGCCCAACCAATGCTCTAAACGAGAAATTTAAATTTGGTGATCCACTGTGTTAAAGGCAGCAATCATCAGAGTTTGTTGCTAAAAATGTCATTAAAAACTCTTAAAAGAGTGTGATATGTAACAGTTTGCTGTGTCTAACCTTTACAACCAGAATCCCCTTAATTTAGCTCATCTTACTATTGTCATTGTTATAGCATTTGTAGTCTATGTTCAGAGGGGCTGTGCTCGTTTTTTTACGTGCTGGGAAGGGCTGACTGGTGAAAATGTAATAAACTCTGTGTGAAGCATAAAAATGGAAATCAAAAAATGTCATCTTCGTCTCTGTCTTTCTGTAGACGTCAGTGTTGCACATGTGCTCCCTTTTCCACGCCTTCATGTTCGCTCAGCTCTGGACCATCTACTGTGAGCAGGCAGCAGCTGCTCCTGTCATGCAGAACCAGAACCAGACAGAGTTCTCCTCCAGTGCCATTCTCACTGGCCTGGAGTTCTGGAGTCGTGTCACGCCCAGCATCCTCCAGCTCATGGCCCACAATCGTGTGGTGAGGGTCCACTTAAAAAAAAGACTTACAACACACTTTCAGTGTCTGTATTATGCATTTATTATCCATTGTCTGCAATTATCAATGTCCATATTGTATCAAGACAAATGCTTTGTGGGATTTTTTGATGCATAGGCTGTAGGGGTAGCCTTGCATTGGCAATGCTCAACTCCAGATGTTTTCACATTGTCCTTTTTATAATACAATCAGATATATGCCTTTTATAATCTAATTAGAAATTAGGAAGTTTTACCAGAACTGGCTACATTGCTGACTCAAAGTCACTAAACTGTCTGGACTTTCTCTTTCCCAGATGGTGGAGATGGTGTGTTTACATGTCATCAGTCTCATGGAAGCGCTTCAGGAATGTAACTCCACAATATTTGTCAAGGTGTGGATAATTGTGGTAATTATTTAGTAATCATTTATATTTACAGCTTTGAATTATGTCAAGTCATGTAAAATGTTCTTTGTCTCTCTTTTATCAGCTAATTCCGATGTGGCTTCCCATGATTCAGTCCAACATTAAGGTAATATTTTGTGTTCTTTGCTTCTATGTAGGACTGTCGATTTGAACACAGTAATTTTAAACATCTTCAGCGCATCCAGTTCAGGCCAAAAGTTTGGATACATTTTCACATACATTTTTTTTCCCTTATTTTCATGACCATTTACGTTGGTAGATTCTCACTGAAGGCTTCAGAACTATGAATGAACACATGTGGAGTTATGTACTTAACAAAAAAAGAAGAAATATATTGTTTTATGTTGTAGTTTCTTTAAATTAGCCACCCTTTGCTCTGATTACTGCTTTGCACACTCTTGGCATTCTCTCAATGAGCTTCAAGAGGTCGTCACCTGAAATGCTTTTCCAACAGTCTTGAAGGAGTTCCCAGAGGTGTTTAGCACTTGTTGGCCCCTTTGCCTTCACTCTGCGGTCCAGCTCACCCCAAACCATCTCGACTGGGTTCAGGTCCGGTGACTGTGGAGGCCAGGTCTCCACTTTTTGTGTTCATTCGTAGTTTTGATGCCTTCAGTGAGAATCTACCAATGTAAATGGTCATGAAAATAAAGAAAACACATTGAATGAGAAGGTGTGTCCAAACTTTCGGCCTGTAATCTATGTGCGAGTGTTATGACTTCTTTCTTACGCTTATCTCTGTAAATGAATATGCATTATAGTTTTAAGAATAATTTTTAGATTGATCATGATTAATTCATTTAAATCAATTGACAGCCCTGCTACATACATATGAACATGCCATGATGTGCAGCAATAGAGTGATCTAGTAAAATTCTCCTCCCCAGCATCTGTCAGCAGGTCTTCAGTTGCGTCTGCAGGCCATTCAGAACCGGGTGAACCACCAGTGTCTGCAGGGCCTCAACCCCTCCAGCTCTGGTTCAGTGCCAGCCGCCCTGCGCAAGTGGCTGCAGTGCACCCAGTTCAAAATGGCTCAAGTGGAGATCCAGTCGTCCGAAGCTGCCTCCCAGTTCTATCCCATGTGACCTGTCCTCTGGTCACTGGCAGCTTACCTTCTCCTACCAGCATGTTTCTATGTCCGTTGGTTTCGTAACAGCAGAGTTTTTTTTATCTACGTTCCTCAGATTTTGATAAAGACAAAGGGGGCCACCATCATAAAAGGGCTGAGTGTTAGCTTCTAATCTGTAGCTTTATCTTAATTTCTGCACCGCGAGGCTGCAACCAGGTTGGTTAGCCAACAGGAAATGCAAAAAAATCAGGATGGTTCAGAATGGAGATTTGAGTACATGCAGTTTAAGTGTGTGTGTGTGTGTCTGTGTGTGTGTTTGGGGCTAATTGGCAATAGAAACCTGTCAAACACAAGTCTCCCGCAGAGTGTTTGTAAAGGCTAAGAATGCGTTTCATGTTCACTCCACTAGAATTAGAATGTACAGAGAAGAGATTTGAGTTGAGCGCCACGGTTGATCTGTATATTTTATTTCTATGCACTGCCCGTGCAAAGCCGTTGAATAATGTATTTATTTTTTCTCACGCCATGCAGTTCTGATATGCTGGAGATGTGCAGTCAGAGTGTGCTGAGTGGACTGTCGAATGTACAAATCTTTTTTTGTTCCCAGAAAGATTATATATTTGTTCTGTTTGTGGTTTTGCTGTTTATCGAAGCCACTATGTTAATAAATTCTTGCTAACACTGGTCTTGTTGAGGTTCAGGCACGAAAACCACAACTTAACCAAAACACAAGCAACTGTGTTCAAAATCCATTATGGTGCACTTACTCATACACAAAAAGTGTGTATGAGTGCAGGAGACAGTGACCGCACTCGTCTAAGCTTCACCTATCCAGTCATCATTGGTCAAATACGACACCAACGTATGGTAATGCTTACAGTGTGTTATCGCGGTGCATTTTTAACCTTTCATTTCTGAGCAGATGTATGGTTTCCCGCCTATTAAATAGCATTTCCTTCAGCAGTTTTAACAAATAAACCCTGACCCTTAATCAGAAAGTCAGACTCGAGAGACTTCTGAGAGAATTCTAGCCATCACCAGCTCTACACCGGGAAAAACGCCGATTTTTCCCTATCACGGCCGGAGTTGGGGGGCACACTTGCGGACATGCTTGGAGGGCGAGGAGACTGTGGGGCAGAGGCATTTGGCAGCAGGTAAGGGGCACGGGTGGGAGACGAGGCACACGAGGAGGAGGAGGAGGAGGGGGGAACTGGATCGTGGGTCGAGGGCAACGGCGTCGAGGCTTTCCAAGGGCGAGACAGTAGAATGTTCAGGGGCAAAGGAAGGTTTTGGCAACGCTCGGTCCATAAACATCACAGTCAGGGGCAACCCTGGGACGTCTGCGTGCCCCCTGTGGTCACGGAAGCCATTACATCTCCATGTCCCGCCACACGCTCCGCCACAATATTACTTGAATCCATGATCGTATAATGCCTGGCTCCACCCACCTCCTGGCGCCTGGGACCAGGGACCGGTCATTGCACTGGGCGTGGCGCTTATGTCCAGGGTTAATCTTGAACACACAGCTACTTATATTCTATGCCCCCGTGCATTACGCATTTGAACCGAGACCCGGCTAGCCAAGCCCAGCATGAAATATGAACGTGACCAGAAAAGTCCTATTCATTTCTTTGCGTTTCTGAAGAGGACGCCGGGGCTGCTTAACTAATGGCACGCGAGCCCAACAAATCAAATTCAGCTTCCAGTATCCAGTGCCCCATCCCTCCACTCACCCCTCCCTCCATCCACGTGCAAATCAGTCAGACGGCAAACCCAGGGTGGGGGCAGCGGCGTAACTCGATAAGCGCGCACAGACAGACAACAGAGGTAAACAAGACAAGTGAGAAGGCGAGCCTGCGGGTGGGGGTGGGGGTCACCGCCCCGCCCTCCTTTCCACAGGGCCCTCTGCTTGTTAATCAGGCAAGGCCTGCTCAGAAATGACCCAAACACAATTACATTTGTCCTTAACATTATTTCAAGTGATGAAGAGAGATTGGAAAAGTCTCATTTGATTACGTGAGCCTCTTGTCCAGGAATATCTAAAAGCATGAACTTTTTTTTTTTTTTTTCTAAAACAGGGACTCACCTTTTGACTGTAAATGTGAAGTTATGCACTTTCTGGACATTTATTTGAATAAATGAAATTAACTATATATGAGGGCCGTCAATGCATTGATGAAAATGAATGCATTATGGGGTATGACCTTCATTCTGGATGGTTCATATTGTGCATCTTTTGTGGATCTTCGTTTCGGGTTCAGGCATTTTTACCTTGTCGCAGCTGATTTCTACTGCTGGATGCTGGACTGCGTGATGTCTACTAAACATTTTTACATTAAAAAAAGTGTGTGTGTGTGCAAATCAGACATGTCTACATACCTTCCTCATTCTGTGACAACCTGTGTCGCTGCCAGACGTGTGCCGTTGTCGTTTGAACTCGGAGCCATTTTCAGAGATCTCACTCATTAGAGGCTGCTTATGTAATCAGTGTCTGACAGGTACCCGCACGCCCTCGCCGTGGCTCTTCCCCCTGACTCCACGCCATATGCCAAGAGCGCTGACCTGATGGCCGGCCGGCTGGAGAATAATTAATTTGGACCTGAGGGCTCTTAGGGGAAGTGTGTGTGTGTGTGTGGCTGCTGACATCCCCCAGTGCTCCTGAAGGTCACAACATAACACCAGAGGGGGTGATGTGCTAAAGTTTTCCTTAGCAGGTAAATAGAAGATGGTAGCAGGTAGCACAGGGGCCTTCATCTGAAAAAGCATTCCAAGGTTGAACCTGACTGACTTTCATTTATACACGGAAACACACCACCCACCATATATTGAGTGGACATGCCATTTACCATCAAAACAGCCCTGACCTATCGGGGAGGCATAAGGGTGGCAGTAATCTAGTGGGTAACACACTCAACTATGAACCAGAAGACCCAGGTTCAAATCCCACTTACACTGAGTGTCTCCAGGGGGGACTGTCCCTGTAACTACTGATTGTAAGGGTAAACTCTGGATAAGGGTGTCTGATAAATGCCATAAATGTAAATGCATGGACTGCTGTAGACTTCTGAAGGTACGCTGCAGTCTCCTTGGACTCCTGTTCGTTGGCTCTGGCAACTGTAGACTGAGAACATCCCTCAAGAGCTGCTGTTTTGGACATGTCATGACCCAGCCGTCTCGCCATCTAGATTGCCAAAGAAGAAAACCAACTTCAAGGACAATATACGTCACCCTGGAGTCAAACAGAGTCAGGCAGATAGACAGACAGACAAACGTTTTGATTGATTGGTGTGCAGGGTACAGTACCAAAACGTATGTAAAGTGGGTCAGTGTGTTTAGTACGGCAATAATACATGATTGGTGAAATTATGTATTTGTTTGGTTGGTTATTTATCCAACAGAATAAAGGGTTGTGTTGGTCATAAAACCCGAAATTCTCGAGCTCCTATGACGAATTCTGCAGAAACGGAAGGAAACAACAACCAAGATGAGAAATGATCAGGACGATATCCTGACCTTTATTACATTCATGCCAGGGGACGTGGGAGACAGCAAATAAATCCACTTCGACCCATGGCAATCATCTCTGCAAGCTCGTAGCTCAGAGCCAAGATAATGACCTGGCTGCAGGAAAAGGCACGTCTGTCACGATGACCACTTGACAGTGGCTACTGATGATGAAGAGGTGCGACATGGACAGCACTTCCCATGTAAAACACAACTGAGCTGGAGGATATTTGCCAAAAACAATTTTTTTTGCTGCAACTAGACGTCAGTGGGGTGAGACCTAAATAAAAACCAATAGATTTATACTAGTGTAAAACACGCTTGTGAGATTAAATTTAGTCCTGATAATTAATGAAGGAACGTAAATAACAAATAAACAAACTAATGAATAATCTTGACTCAATACGGTCTCATTACCTTTGTTAGATTGTGTGCAAGTTCTCTGGTTCATTAGAGTTGGAGTTGGCCCTCATACATCCATGGAAAATCCTTGATGGAGAAACAACACACCCAATGTTTCTTTTTTTTTTTTTTCGTTTTTTTTGGAACCACAAGAGGCGTCAGTGCATCAGCTCCCCCGACCGCGGCGCATCTGAGCCACAGCCAGTGGGTAAAGGCTTGTCACATCCGTTTTATTAGCAAACTGTTCAAGCCGCTGTGGGTTGGACAATGCATGAATGGTAAATTGCTCCAAGTGTCGGGTGGCATTATCTTCAAGTGGCACATCTTAAAACAGGAAGGCGCTCCGCTCATTCACATTCTAATTCATTCACATTCCGCTAGCTGTATCCCTCGAGCACCGTGGCAAAGACCTTTACAGATCCCATTCCCATTTGCGCCTCGCCACTGCCCTGCACTTCTCATGGTGGAGGGGAAACTGTGATACGTCAGGCCGTGCTGGATATGCGCTCATCATCTCTGCTACAGTTAGGCAGATGCGACTGTACTGCTCCATGCAGTTTAGCCGTGAAGTCCAGCCGTGCAGTCCAAGGCGTAAACCTTACAACTGGCATAAGGTAAAGCGTGTTTTATTACCATTGACCAGTCAGGAAAGAACTCTGTGTAAAACATGGTCCATTCCACCTTCCAGTTCTACCAAGGGTCCAATTGCACACATTTTGCATAATTGCATTTACATGGATGAAATATGGTCAAAATATGTTAATTTTCTGGTTTGGCACTTATGCCCATATAGTTCTCACACCTCGATTTATTAATAAATATAGACATTTCAGTTCTGTTTATGGATGAGAATATCAGCAGAAGAATAAAAGCAACAGAGAAAAGTCTAAATTATTAAATATTCATTCAGCAATGGTTCCAAAACAGTAATAAAGTCTAATATTGCACATGACTTTATTGCTGTTTACTACTCATAAAATGGATCATCTGTCCTTCTTGTAGATTTTGAGAAGACGGCACGTGACTGACCCCGCGGTGATCCCTGACACCTGGAAGTGGGTTTCGCTGTGGGTGAGTGGTTGGAGGGACGGCCAGGAGGACGCGGTCAGCAGCGAGGGAGACCTTCTGCAGGATCCTTGCCAACACTCAAGTGGACTTGGAGGACGCAGACCCTGAAGACATCAGCGAAGATGAGGCTGATTGGTGGGCGAATGGCGTGTTGCGTTCACTTCATGACTGAACGGGGGTCCTGCGTCATTCCTCACCGCTTCCGGGTCCGTGAAGAAGTGAGCAGCGAGGAGGAGGAAGATGGCGACGCGGGGGAAAGCTGGTGGAACAGGCCTGCCTCACTGGGAACCCATCCCTCCAGTGCCAGTCCTGGACTCCCAATCCCTCTGCCCAGGCATTCACCAGCAGGTCGGTAGCACAGCGCCAAATCTCCCAGGCGACCACCGGTACCAGCTCCCCGCACCCGCCTCCCACCATCTACAGGTGTGCTGAGGGAGCTGCCTCTACCCAACACACACCCCCAACCCCCTGCAGAGACACACCCAGCCTCCTGCCTCCCATACCGGCACCACGGCGCCACCTGCCGGGGGCAGATGTAAGGGAGGGGCCAGCGCTGGGTGAAGTCTTGAAGGTCATGCCACCTGCTCTCCCAGCCCTGAGGAGAGTCCGGTGCCAGTCCGAAGCCCAGAAGACCCTCGCTTTTGTTTGTCTGTGTGTGTGTATGTGTATGTGTATGTTTATTTATGTTTTGTGTCCGTATGTTACTCCCGCTTCCCTTCCTTGTGTCTACCAGATGGCGACCATGCGGCGGAGCAGAACCCCAGGGAGGAAGTCCCTGACCCGACTGCAGGAAGCGTCAGAGGGGACGTGCAGAGACGTCCCCGGAAGGTTTGGCCCTGTTTATTGTGTGCAGGTTTGCTCGAAGGGCCAATGCCGCCATGCCGGACGACATCTGGTGGCCACCGGGGGGGAGGGAGGTCCACTATCGACAGCAGTGCTGGAGCCCTGTGGTTGCCGCTGCCACCCCCTCCCTCCCCCTGTGATTGTGTTTGGCCGCCTCGGTGCTGCGCCCTTGAGGGGGAAGGGGTTACTGTGACACCCCAGGTTAATGGGGCTGTCACAGCAGGTCCTGATCCATTGCACCTGGCTCTCTTTGTTCCCTTTGTTTTGGCCCTCGTGCCATGTTTGCCTTGTTGTTATTAATAAATTCATTTGCACGATGTCCCGTCTCTGCACTTCATTCCCCCGTGAGCCCTCAGACATGACAATGGTGTTCACTTGTGAAGTGAAGGAGAAGTGATTGTCACTTGTGATACACAGCAGCACAGCACACAGTGCACACAGTGAAATTTGTCCGCTGCATTTAACCCATCACCTTGAGTGAGCAGTGGGCAGCCATGACAGGCACCCGGGGAGCAGTGTTTGGGAACGGTGCTTTACTCAGTGGCACCTCAGTGGCACCTTGGCAGATTGGGATTTGAACCCACAACCTTCCGATTACAGGGCCGTTTCCTTAACTGCTAGGCCACCACTGCCCCATATGCTCCTCTATCACCTGTTTTTCCACAATATTATAGCTTAGCACTCTCCTTTATGCCACCTCCAGCCCAATTTTATTCCCAGGGCGAAGCCCAGCTTCCCGGTGAGCTTATTAAATCTGTTAGCTCTGTCTGACTTCACCCTGCTGTCCCAGCACACTACAGCGCAGAAGAGCAAGGTCGCCATCAAACACCTAAAATCTGATTCTGCAAGTCAAATTAGTGTCCAGTGTTTGCACAGATATTGGCCAAATGGTCCTTGATTAAGTTACAAGATCACATCTGGATCTGATGAGTATCCGAGTTACACCTCATAATCAATTATACACTTGTTTACCACAGAACTCTGTGTCCAAGGGTGATTAAATGCATGATGTTAATAAGTGCAAATGATTCTTCATTAAGTAGACGGATCTTTAACCAAATGATTTAAAAAGTAATGGTCTATTAAACAGTATATAATGAAGAGTGGTAATGTGAAAATGTAAAAATTTCATTCAGCAGTTTCTAGAGACAATACGATAAGTAAATGTTTATCTTTAGAAATTTCACCACTTACTATGCCAACAAATTAAATGTTTTTTCTTGTTATCCAATAACTGTTTAATATACCCAGTTTCAGAATGCTTTGAAAAAAAAATGATTCACAAGTACCATTACTATTCTGTCATTACTAAGTGCAGGTGCAGGTGCAAACAAAAAGGCAGATCTATGGCAGATCTATGCAGATCATGGAGTAAAAGCGACTATGTGAAGCACAGCATTCAGATATTATTTTACGTGAAGGTGTAGCAAATAAGACACAATTCTAAAATAATCAATAATTCGACTTCCACAGTCCCATGTTGGTAGTGTCCCCTGGTGGCTGTGATCTGCCAGTGCCGGGACCTCCTGATATAGACACAGGTCACTATTATTTGTCAAACAAACTGGAAAGGACATGAAAATGTTTTGTTTACAATTGGAAAACTTTTTTTAGCTACTTTCCCCCCAAATATACATCATGTTTTCCTCTATTGATTTGATCATTTTAAAACATAAAAACACGTACAACAATGTATTGAGTGGGGACAAGACATAAAGACATGTTAAAAGGTTCCAGGGGAGAAGCAGCATTATTAATGACATGCCCTGAATGTTAAAAAGTGAAACATGTGCTCCCTTTATGATGATATCCCGTTTTAGGTGGCCAGAACTTCACGTTTAATCTATAAATGCAGAATAAATGTGAATTTATTGTGGGTGAACATGGACATCTTGAAATACAATGACTGAGCTCTGGTTGGATTGTTATCTTTTTCCTTTTAATTTGTCACTATTTATAAACATATTTTCTGTACATGAGATTTACAGTCAGGAAGGCAGATTTTTTTTTAATTCAAATATTTACATTCATGCATCAGACAGTGCGTTTTATACATAATATAATACAAGATTCATAAGCAGGGTATTCAGAATATAGTGTATTAGTGTAGGCTATGCTAAGACATGTCACAATGCAAGCCTGAGTGAACAAAATCCAACAGGAAACTTAGTACCAAATGGCAGATCTACGCAGAGACAAACGTATAGCTGAGATTTACAGGAAACACTGAGACCTACTCACTTACAGGAAACCCCCCCCAAACACACACATACATTTTTAAATGATGTCAAGAGCCATGATTGCAAAGGTATATGCCACACATCTGCAGCCACAGAAAACATATACAATGTTGATCTTAACAAAATGATGATTATTTATTTTATTACACAGCATCAGAGGAATGTACAAGACAATCTGGGGATGTGGTATCATTTTACATTGCATCTTCAGCTTCCAGCGTTTCGCTGCAGCATTAATCAGAATGCATCCTGGCTTCGGCAAATGGCCTCTCCTCTCAATAGCCAAGGGAACAGCAGACCTTTAATCACTTCAGAACCTGACAAAGGGCCTCTGCCTTAAAATGCCACAGCTCCCATACTCCTGCACTTAAAACAATCAGGGGACCTTTTGCGGTGTCAAAGAAATTATAGTGCAGGTTTAGGAACGGTGCACGTATGCACACGCCATGTCCTGCCACAATAGCATCCTGACATTTAGGGGTGAAGGCAAACACTGGAGAGAAAAGGCCTCCAACTGTGTGCATTGCCAGGTGTGATTCTGAGAATGGGGCAAAAGAAATCTCTAATTGGTCATACATAGACTGTTCTCCCTTTTCTGCTCTGCTGCGTCATGAAGAAGTTCTATTTAAGAATTATGCTTTTGAGGGGATATTCATTTATCTAAAAGACTGTGCCTTCTGGAAATTGCATAGTCATAAGAACCCCAAGTCATGCATTATTTGTAGTATTAGATTGTGTACCACATCACCAGCAAAATATTGTCAGAGTATCTAAAGATAAAACAAAAAGTGAAAAAAGAGCTATGAAAATGTTGCATACTTTTAAACCACAAATGCATGCATTTGTCATAGTGTGTATTTTAAAGTCTCTTTTTAATGCCTCCTTAAGAGTGAACTGAGCGTGAGCTGCATCGCCCCTGTTCCAGCAGCGCGGCCTCAGCACAGACACGGTAATGGACAGTTGCTGGTTGGTGGAGTTCCAGTCCAGCTCCTCATCTGTGTGGACAGCAGTCAGGTCAGTGCGTTTGGTTTCACTAAACCCCACTGCAACTACAGCCCGCTGACTGACAGTTTAACCTTTAACAAGTGCCGCATACGTCATTTTTGCTTTGGACATACAGTAATTGAGATTTATTTTGCTAGAAAGAAAAACAAAAAAAACATTTATTTCTTTACATTCCCTTTCACATCCACTGTAAACAGCACCTTCGACACCGTGTCATGGGACCGTTAATAAAAGGCTGTTTTATGCATCTGGAGTAGAGTTCTTTCGCCGAGAACAATGTTTACAGGAGCAGCAGACCAGTCAGCTAGCGTAGCTTCGGAATGCACCACAGCTTCAGTATAGGCCATAATCCCATTCTGGAGTGAACTTTGCCGTGTGGGTGAATACGCGGGTGTCGGCCCGTGGTGTTGATGCTCAGGAGGTGTGTGTGTGTGTGTGTGTGGACATCCTACACCACAGCATTGTTTATGGCCACGTTATTGGTCTTCTTTTTGAGAGAGGTCATGGCATACTCCCCTCTGGAGGTCCCATTCTCCTCTTTCCTCAACGGTTTCCTGAAATACAAAAAAGCTCATGAAAAAATGCTGAGCGTAATACACACTGGTTTGTTGTCATGGTGTGAAAAATATATTTCCTTTATGAAATCAAAATAAACAGCTTGTGCTAGTGTTAGTACCCTAGTGGGTGACACACCCGCCTATGGACCAGAAGACCGCAGTCACACGTTCAAACTCCACATACTACCACTGTGTCTCTCAGCAAGACACCTAACCCTGAGTGTCTCCGGGGGGACTGTCCCTGAAACTACTGATTGTAAGGTGCTCTGGATAAGGGAGTCTGCTAAATGCCGTAAATGTAAAAGTAAATGCTGGTCTGTTGCTGGGATATTGTTTAAGATTGGAGATGGAGCTAAATCGACAATAATTGTTCCTTTTAACTATTTATGCAGTATTAGTGCATTTCTGCTACTATCATGACTAAAAACAATACGATAGGTCTTCAAAAGTCTGAGACAATACCATACATACTTGTATAGATAACAGGCAATATCAGCTTTTTCATGCTACTACTTGTGTTTAGGGCATGTTTGACCTGCAAGTTCTAGCATCGTAGCATCTAGCATTTTCGCATCGTTTCACAGCATTCTGCTAACTGAGGTGTCAAACGAACAACAATTCCTTTCTTTTACAGACTGAGATGTTTTTTTTTTTTTATATATATTTGTTTTAACATACTAATCTTGTAAATTCTAAAATAAATTCCTTCAGTCATTTAACAAACGTGCTTGTGGCATGTCACACGTGGCTTTGACTTAATATGCAACATTTAGCTCGACATAGAAAGTGTCAGTGCAGTCATTATTTAGCACTGGTCCACATCGCCCACTCCTACCAGCATTGTTCTTAAAGGGAAAAATTATCATCTGTTACATGTGAGGAAAAAAAATGTTGTTTTAACATTTTTACACATCAACAGTTGCCACCTCTTATTCACCAACAACCAGAGTCTTCTGGAATGGCCATTTTGTCAGACATTGTCTCTGCTGAACCCCAAGAACAACTGTTATGGGCCAGTTGAGTGACACCATGAGATCTGATACTATTGACTAACAGTCAACGTGACTCAATGCGACCCAGGCTAAAGCTAATTAGCCATTAACGTTTTGTTAGACAAGACAAGCTAAGGCTGACAGCTTGTCCTTTTGTTACCTTATTCCCCAACTAACCCCGGTAACTCACTAATTATGTTATTTTTAATATTATTGTACATTGTTGGCCAACAAATCTGTAATTAGTCAATGATTGATGATTGCCCTGGATAAGAGTTAAATTGTGAAATGTAAATGTTCTTCCTAGGCACCGCTAATCTGCAAAAAAAAAAAAAAATCCACTCTCATAGAATTTCCACAGCACCCACAGAACATTCGGCTCCTTTGTTGGCCTGCACAAGAAGCCAGGATTACTCAACGCAGCCTATTCATGCGTCCCCCTTTTAGTGGCTTGCTGGCTATTATATTTCTCCACTGCACTGTGTTTTTACGAGCGTGTCTCTTCACCCAGAGAGCTCTCTCTTGGCTTACATAATGCACAGGAGTGAGATGAATACAGTCAGGCCGATCATTGTTCAGCGCACTACTGTACACGCGGTCTCCATTGGCTGAGAGGTCTTGAAAGGTTCCAATCCCCCCACTGTAGTACCCAGGTTCTGTGTGAAACAGGTCTGTCCAGTCAGGTCTGGCCCCAGAACCATATAGCAGAGAACAGACTTTATGAACTGCCGGTTGACAGTCTGGCCTAAATGTGTGAAGAAGATGAATTAATAGTTAAATGCTGGGATGCATTTCTGCATGGATTTAGTTTAACTTAAAATGCATTACATAAGACTTGCATAATAGGGTTTTGCATTTGCTGTAAATTTTATGTGCCGATAGAAGCTCCCATTGTAATGAGCATAATGGCAATGGCAAA
Source organism: Denticeps clupeoides (assembly GCF_900700375.1). Classification (NCBI taxonomy): domain Eukaryota; kingdom Metazoa; phylum Chordata; class Actinopteri; order Clupeiformes; family Denticipitidae; genus Denticeps; species Denticeps clupeoides. The sequence continues at coordinate 33,068,228 of NC_041707.1, forward strand.
AATATATTCATACAATGTCAGTTGGAACATAAAATGCAAACAGTCATTTTAGTTTGAATTGATGAATAATGTAAGACTGAGCATCTCAGTGTTTTGTTCATTGTTTAAGGTTTTCTTTTTTTATATATATACAGTGCATCCAAAAATCTAAAAAAATCTAAAATCTAAAAAAAAAAAAAAGGTACTCTATGTACATACAGTAAGTATTCACAGCATTTGCTGTGAAGCTCAAAATTGAGCTGAGGTGCCTCTTGTTTCCCCTGATTATCCTTGAGATGTTTCAATAGCAGAATTGAAGTCCACCTATGGATTGGACATGATTCTGAAAGGCACACACCTGTCTATATAAGGTCCAACAGTTGACAGTTCATGTCAGAGCACAAACCAGGCATGGAGCAGTGGTTGGCCTAGCGGATGAGGAAGTGGATTAGAAGGTTCTAATCCTGCCACTGAGGTGCCACTGACAATGCACTGTCCTCCCCAAATGTGTCCTCTGCTTTTAACTGCTGATAGGTTAAAAGCAAAGGACACATTTCATTGTATGCACCGTGTGCTGTGCTGCAGTATATCACAATGGCAATCACTTGAGAAGGACCTTAGTCAGGGAGGTGGTCATTCTGTCATAGCTCCAGAAGAGAACCTTCTAGAAGGACAACCATCTCTGCAGAAATCCACCAATCAGAGTGGTCAGATGGAAGACACTCTTTAGTAAAATAATTTGCCATGAGTCTGATGAAACAAAGATTGTTCTGATTCAGGAAACAAGGCACCGCTCATCAACAGGCCAATACCTACAGTGAAGCATGGTGGTGGCAGCATCATTCTGTGGGGATGTTTTTCAGCTGCAGAAACTGGGGGACTAGTCAGAATAGAAGGAACGACTACTGCAGCAATGTACAGAGACATCCTGGATCCGGCTCCAGAGCGCTCTTGTACTCACACTGGGGTGACGGTTCATATTTCAGCGGGACAATGACCCTAAGATATCAACGCCAAGGAGTGGCTTCTGGACAACTCTGTAAATGTCCTTGAGTGGCCCAGCCAGAGCCCAGACTTGAATCTGATTGAACATCTCTGGAAAGATCTTAAAATATCTGTGCCCGACATTCCCAATCCAACCTGATGGAGCTTGAGAGGTGCTTCAAAGAGGAATGGGCCAAACTGGCCAAGGATAGGTGTTCCAAGCTTGTGGCATCATATTCCAAAAGATTTGAGGCTGTAATTGCAAAGGGGCATCAACAAAGTATTGACCAAAGGTTGTGAATACTTATGTTCATGTAATTTCTCAGTTTTTTATTTTTAATAAAATTGCCAAAACCTAGAGTAAACTTTTTTCCACATTGTCATTATGGGGTGCTGTGTGAATTCAGAGGCAAAAATAATTTAATCCATTGTGCAATAAGGTTGTAACATAACAAAATATGGAAAAATTGATGCGCTGTGAATAGTTTCTGGATGCACCGTACATGGTAGTTCAATCTTGCAGTGGTCAGATACCTTTGTGTGTGGGTGCTACAGAAATAGTGCTACAGAACAATGTCCATATCATATTTTAGATTCTTGTGAAAAAAAGTTAACCACCCAGATCAGATATATCAGTATTTCTCATTTATCTTTGAAATCAGCTCATTAGACTGTCTGGAAAGCTCTAAGGAATAAATCCATTTAAACCGCTTTGTTTCTTTAAGGTGAACCTAATCTTATCACGTGCACTGCTGCTGTATGATAGGAGATATATATATATATAGATAGTGTGTGTGTGTGTGTGTGTATATATATATATATATATATAGTGTGTGTGTGTGTGTGTGTGTATGTATGTATACATATATTCCTGACCAGCGGCAGCATCTTGGGATGGACAAATCTGTCATCTCATTGAAACCCCCCCCTCCGCCTCGTCAATTATAGATGATGTGCAGTTGACACATGGCAGGTGGTGACACAACTCTTCACAGGTTGGATGAATATTTTATATAAAAGCTGTGCAAGTGCTGCGCACTGCCCTGTTTGAAGTTCTACTGGAGTTTACTGCAAGCGAAGGTGAGATGTAAAACCACGATGTACATAAATTAGATTCAGAGGGGAAACCGTCAGGGCATGGCACGTAAAGCAAGTAAAATCATTTGTTTGATTATCAACCTTTAAAATGAACATGCATCTGTTACTGCTTATGGATCATGGCGAGAAGAATGAACCTTTTGTGCTTGTTTGACGAGAACGCGGCTTGCAGATTATTGACACGGCCTTTGGTTTTGCTCCCTGAAAAAAATCCCTGTAATTCCCCTGTACTGCGGCGCTCTGAACATCCCACTTTACCCTAAACCTCATTAATCGAACAAGGGGGAGAAAACGGGAACAATAGCTGCAGTCAGAGATATGGGAAAAGCAGGGCCTTGTGGTCACAGCTCTTGTGGTGTTTGGACAGCCATGGCCGTTTGCCAGGAGCTCATTTTTCACTGTGGACAGACCAGTGCTGAGGACCAGGCCACATATATATATATATATATATATATATACAGATTCTGATTTGCTGCTTTCCAGCACTGACATTCGGCTCACTCTCCTTTTGTTCCAACCCTCTTTTTTTTTATTACTCGTGACTATTCCTTAAAGCACATCATGTCTTGTCCAATTCAAATAAAAAAGTTCATATATTATGGTTGAAATAAAAAGAACTATCCATCCATTCTATTAAAAAAAAACAATCCAGGTCAGTGCTACAAGCAACAAATTCCTTTTCAATTGCCACATCTTTACAGAGTGGAAATCTCTACGTGTTGAACCCCAGTCCTCACGGCAACTTGGACGTGTTCTCATACCTGGCCGGTTTAAGGTGTTGGAGAGTCATGATCCAGCATGTTCGTCCTGGTTTCGTTGTGAGGACATGACCCGCTCGCATGTATAAAAGATGCTGGCTGTAACCGAATGACTGGGCAGATTAATGAATAAATAATGACTTTGGGTTTGAGGCTATGCTGCACAGCAACAACACATTCCTGCCTCTGTTGCATTAAAAAGAAGACCCTCCCCAGCCCCCCCGGCTACAGAGGACTGGAGAATTGCCATAATGAAGTTCGTGGCCAGCCACTCATTACTTCCGCTGCCTGAGCTGGCCCTTCTCAGCACCACGGGAGAGGGAGATGGAAAATGGTAACGCTGGGAAGAGGCATATAAAAACCTGCACGTGCAGCCAACGTGGAACCATGTTCTGCGTCTCCAGGTGTGTGGCAGCAATTTGGGATGTGTGCATGTGTGTGTGAGTGCATGCCTCTCTATGTGTGTGTGTGGGTGTGTAAATCATAATAAGTCCAGGATTCCTCTAGGAACTGGCCATCAGATGCTGAATGCTGAATATATCTGAATGTATTTGTGTTTGACATCAATGAGTCACAACCATATGTTGTGTAGCTCTGACAATGGAAAGTCCACAGCCTTTGACCCAGTCTAGCGTCACAATTTGGTCCTCGTCAAAGACAATCAGATACATATACTTTTCCAAATTGTCCTGCATCTAATAAATCAACTTCAAGAACTACCCCTTGGAACAGGAGCAATTTCGATGGCCTCTAACAAACCTGTAATATTCCTACATGCATCTAAATCAATAAAACTAAACAATCAGCAATAATTGGGTAAGAAATCATACTTCCCCCAGGGCCCTTTTGAAGACATGATCTTTCTTTTTCGTGTTCTCACGGGAACTCACTAGGGGCTGTTTTAATGGTTCAGCCGAAACACTGTGCTCTCTTTCCCAAACCACATCATTATCGCATAGGGAGCTGCAGATGGATGCAGGATGCACTGATTTGTATGCAATGTATTGTACATGCATTGCAGATTCACACAATAACACTAACAGCAAATCCATTTTCAACATTTACAATAATATACCTGTTGTGTTAATACCGCTCCATGATGGAAGCTGCCGGTCAAGATGACCTACCTTTTAATGGCCTTGTAGCAGATGATGATAGTCAGCAGAAGAAAGACGGAACAGACACAGCCCACTGTTGCAACCACAATGAAGTCACCCCACCAGGGTCTTGGCAAGGGAAGAGGGGACTTGGCCACTGTCATAGAAAACCAGGGACAGAGAACGTGTTACCTGCAGTGGATAGACATGTTTACATCCACAGGACACGAGGCTTTGCACTTTGACCATATAAGGAAGTATTGTGTGAGACCTTCTCAGCCAAGGGGAGACCAAGAAAGGCTGCTATTTCCTTCTACTTCTCAAGTTTAATGGCCAGTCAAGCAGGATTAAGGGCTTTCCCTCTAACTACCCTTACTCTTCTGCTCTTTTTTTCTGCAACCTTTTACACTCCTGCCTCTCTGTTTTTCTTTCCATCCCTTTCCCTTTGTTACAAACACAGCATCGCGCGCACACACACACACACACACACACACACACTCACACACACTCACACACACAGACAGTGAGAGACCGAAACAGGCCGTCATTGTTTGTGGACTTGGTGGCAGAGCTCCTGAACTCCATGCATGCAAAATCCATGTCACTCCAAACACCGGGTCATTACACACGCCCTGCACAATGCATTCCGAATCATTACAACCTCGCAAAGCGTTTCAGGTGCCGTCGCAGCTAAACGCACCACAGACTCCTGCTCAGGCTTTTAAAGACAGCGTCCATGATAGCCCTAACTTGAGTGCTTCGAAGCAATGAATAATTCAAGCACAGAACACAGAACAGGATCTGGAGCAGTTTTATTGGTTAAACGTTGATGATCACAAGGCACCTGTACCGATGTGGAAAGCGCACGAATTGCGCTGCCAGTAAAGCGCGAATAAGGAAACATCCCCGTTGAATTTTTTGTTTTTTTTGCAGTTTCATCCCAGCTGATGCTGTCACAAACACAAAAGGACATTCACACACAACAGACGAGGGGGTCTGTTTTTTCAAGCTGGGACTAAGTGTGGGGCTTGTTTGCTAGTGTACGGTCAGGCATCCACAGGGTTCACAGAACGAAAATTAATAAGCAAGATCTACAATGATGCTTGCGAATGTGATGTAATAACGACTGTGGGTTTATATTATCCAGAATAAGGGCGTGCCATGTGTGAGAGCTGTCAGTCATGAGACTATATAAAAATGATAAAAAATACACATCAAAAATGGTACAGAAAGGGTGAATTTATGTATGGCCTTAGCACATACCACCAGTTTGAAAAATAGTGCCCATATAGTGCTCTCTTATATAACCAATGAATATTATAACTAGTGTTCTTGTGATCTGTTGTGAAACCTGCTTGGCGTAAGCCGTGGCATTTCAAAAATACCAGGATTACACAGCTAGTGGCAAATATGTGATCCCAGCACATGGCATGGACGCGCTTAGCTCAGTAAAAGTCAGGGTGGTGCTCTTTAGATTCCTTTTTAATTAAAATTAAAACAAGAGAATTAGGGTGCCAGGTGTGGGTATCAAAGTGCCGCCGTTAATAGGCTTTGCATTTGCCTGTTCATCTAATCGGGCGGGTTTCAAAGGGCAGGTGTACAGACTGAAATCGCGCATGTACTGAGACCGAAGGTGAGAAGGAAGCGAGCAGGCATGCCAGATACACATCCTTTAATAAATACACATAGATCAATAATTCGGAATTATTACATTAGGCTGGAGATATGTAAATATAAAGCCAGCCAGTAGCTAGTGGGCATTCCAAATTTAAATTTACGGCATTTATCAGATGCCCTTATCCAGAGCGACTTACAATCAGTAGTTACAGGGACAGTCCCCCCCTGGTGACACGCAGGGTTAAGTGTCTTGCTCAGGGACACAATGGTAGTAAGTGGGATTTGAACCTGGGTCTTCTGGTTCATAGGCGAGTGTGTTACCCACTAGGCTACTACCACCCCAAATGGAGACGCTGACCCCTGTGACCGCCAGTTAACATTTGCTCAGTAATTGCCTCATGTCACGACCAAGACAAAAACCCACAAAATCATTTTCAAAAACAGGACCTGTCCAATTTTTCTTTTGCCACACTCTTCCGTGCATCTCACATTTTAATGAAGGATCTCATGTGCTGACATATGAAGCTCTTCACAGTAACATAAGACAGTTTTTCATGAAAGTGATCGTTCTGTCATATCACTTGTGGCTGTGGGTTATCATCTTGTTTGGGGTTTATTGTGAAACCTTGTTAAGCAGAACTCCTAGTATGAGCTCACCACCATTCCCAGTAATGCTTGTGTTGTCTCATGCAGACAGAGGGCAGAATAATAGATTATACTTCACCACAAATTCAGTTAACAAGAAAATGGCAATATATTTTATATATGTAAGAAATGTCCAGAAATAATTTGAAAATCTCAAATAATTCTGAAACTACTTTCCCAAGCCATGCTCTATGTGAGGGCAAAAAAATATCCTTCCAGTCATTTTAAGTCTTACATTTTTAAAGGGTGTAGGGTTTAATCCAGTCAGATGAAGTTTCCATGTCATGATGATGAAGTGCTTTCATCTGAAGTACCCTCTATTTTTAAATGGCAGAGGAAAAGGAAGTTTAACAAAGGATGTGTGTTCCTTATCCTGTCCTCGCTTTATTTTTTCATCTGATTATGAAGTATGTGTCCTAGATTTTAACGACACTGTGTGGCCAAATTTTCTCAGTTCATGTCAATGCGTTATGCAAGAGCAACTCAACAGGTCATTGAAAGTAGAAAGTAAGTTGGTCCTTCAATACGAGTGTGGTGTACAAATATGTTCAGCTTTTTTACACTTACACACACTCCTAAATAGTGTCCTACAGACTTGTTTCAGAATCTGTATCCTTTATTACAGATCTACTTACAGACGAGCCTTTTAAATGTTGATGTTTTGTGTTCAGATTGAATGTAACATGTCAAATTTAAACTGGATTAAAAACATATCTGCATTTCATATTAGCCACAGGATCCTGGGTTAAACAGAACCATTGCACTTTATATCATATTGAATTATATTGTGGTTCTGCTATCCCTTCATTGTCATACCCTGGCAGCTCAGAAAAGGCTTTGCAGTTCACTGAGGACAAACCAGTCCTGCATGTCTCCACACAACACAGCATAAGCTCCTGCGAGAGCCAGCTAAGGCAGCAGACAAACAGCCATCCGTAAAAACTGTGCAGTGTGTGTGTGTGTGTGTGTGTGTGTGTATGTGTGGGAGGGAAGAGACAGAGGATTCCCAGCACATTATTAATAGAAAAATGTCGCAAACAACAGAGATTGTGCTCCACTGGGAAACAAAAGGCTGATTCTTAGTCACTTGCAGCCCAGCACGTCTCCCTCGAACTGGAGTACAGTGACCTTCAAGCCATTCTGACCTTTGAGAATGCAAGGGAGATGGGTGGAAAAGGACAGATAAAATTCACTTCGACATTTTACTTCTCCCTTAGAGGTACAACACAGAGCAACAGGTGAGGAAAGTGGAGAAATGTTGGAAACTTTGCATCAGAGTTTCACAAAAGAATATTCACAATCCTTCATCTGGCCTGTAATGTTGCTCCAGCATCAGCAGTTAGACTGGGGCTGTTAAATCTCCCCAGTTCACCATTAATTGTCAGTACAAGAGAGACAAACTGCAACCAAAAAAACCCAGACAGACAGGGAATTCTGCTCAGTAAAAAGATGCTGTGTACATTATCATACTGCGTTGTAGGATGGAGCCAATTTAGTATTCATCAAACAGCAAAAGTAGTGCAGGCAGTGTTGCCAGATGCAGGATTGCCCCAGAATTGTGCCAAAACACACACAAATCTAGGTTCTGGTAAGCATGTGATGAGACCATTTAACTGACTTCAAATGAAAATTGGGTTCCTTACTAGCAATTCTCAACGGGCAGGTTCTCCGAAAATGCAGAATAAAAACAACTAACCAATCTGGCAACCAATTCTGTCCCCGGGTTAAAACTTTGTCACTGCACCATCAGTGAACATGACAATAAAATGGGTCTTTCACCGTGCCAATATAAAAAAATGTATCTGATGTCCGGTGCATAGTAATAACAAAAGGATTCATTAATAATAACAATGACCTGTGTTCATTTGGATTTTTTTTCAAATCACTCATTACTGAATAAGAAATGTGAGCCTCTTGATTATAGACAACAGCACTGATTCAGAACTGAACCACATTCTGCCATTCCTGTTAAATGAATGTTATCAATGAGTTATCAACGCATTGCCCTGTGCAATAGGGGCTGTTTTAATGGTACAGCCGGAACACTGTGCTCACTTTCCCAAACCTTTCATCTGATTGTAGCTTCCTAACCCAACTGTGTAGGCATGGCAGTCCATTTTCATCCAAATTCTCTCTCTTGAGCAGTTAACATATCCTTCCATCTTGTACGAATGCTGCAGAGACAGAAATACCCCTGAGCCAGCGGCCCCGCAATTCCTCAACTTGAAAAACCCAGATGGGAATATCGGCTGGGATCATTAGCCCCCTATCTGTATCAAGGCCCTAATTTAATTGACTCATCTGTGGTTTGAATCAGGGGGTCCTCCGGCAGGAACCCAAACCCAGCGCCCGCAGCAGCAGGGAACTCTCCAAGGTCAAACACGGCTTAAGCGACTCTGCCTCTCTATCTGTGCATCGCTTCCTGTGTTCTGGTAGACGGCGTCAACATCCAAGGTTCTCCATGCGTTCAGATGACGACTGGACCCTCCACGGCCATGTTCTGAAGAGCAACTGGCCCCGCGTATGTGCTGTTAATTATCTTCTGCTAGATTTACGGCAAAGTATGAGACTGTATCAGTCTGATTCCCTCGCATAATTTCAGCTTTATTTGGGTTAGCCTGTTGTTTTGGATGTTATTATGGGAAAAAATGTGAAGATGTGGCGTTTCATCGTCCCAGTAACCTTATCTGATCGACCACAGGCTTTCTGCCCCTGCTGGCTGGCTGCAGTGTGTTTTTTGGCACCTTTTACATTTACGATAACCAAAAAGGTTTGTGCATTCTCCGCCGATGGAGGAGGGGTGCATTGTGGGGTGCGGCTTCCACTTTTTTTTTGCGCACCAACCTGTGCACTCTACACCCAGACCTCAAAGTGGCAAGAGAATAATTCAACTCAAGCATCATCTTAAATGATAGGACCTCACGAGAAACTGGATGTTGCATGGAAAAAAAGTCCCATCTAGGCATGAAAGACTGGTGCATTTTAATGAGGACAATGGCTAAATATGCACCTTTAAATGCGCATCATCATACTACGTGGTACTTGCACTTTATATCATATTGTTTTATATCATATTGTTCTTTATACTGTGTGTTGTACTGTGTTGCTTCAGAGCCAATAAGCATGATTCTGATTTTGATTCCGATGCTGACATCCACGACAGATGGCTGATGGGAAAGCTGGGAAGATCTGCTACACATGATGGTGTACTTCAAGTTGCGTGACCTCTTGTCAGCTGGGTTTTGGCGTTGGCTCATTTTGTGTGTAAAAGGTTACGCGAATGATTAGGTAGACAGAGCCAGAACCGTATACCGCTCTCCCCAAGAGGGCCGCGGGGAGAAGGAATTGTTTCTGACCCCTGGCAATGGCGTGTGGGCAGCTGCTCAGAACCTGGCAGCAGATCGCGAATCGATAGGAAGCTTCTCAGGCCAGATGGAAACCTACTACGCGCCTCACTTAATATTTATTAATATTAATAAAAGTTCAACGTTTGGAAAAGGCTGACATTAACGCCATCGGCGGCGTGAACACAAGCGCGTGAGGGCGAGGTCACGCGCGCGGCCACACGTGTACGCACCTGGCAGCCGTGGTGGCGGGGGAGGCGGGGGCGGCGGCGGCAGTGGGGGGTAGCTCCGACACTGGCATGCCCGCTGGCACTGCTCGCCCCCTCTCACTGTACCGGGCTGTGCGCAGGACCTGAGCAGCTCACCCTGAGAGGAGGAGGAGGCAGAGGACGGACAGACGAGGGGCGAAGAGAGAGAGAGAGAGAGAGAGAGAGAGAGAGAGAGAGAGAGAGAGAGACGAATTACATCGGGGTCATCCATGTCTTCCACTCCATACACAACAGTGCCATTTTTTACCCTAAAGCGGAGCTCTCAGCATATATTAAAGGGAGTCATTACAGTCTCATCCATTACATAATTAAGTGCTTATACCAGCGTGGACCCAGCAGCCCGTACTGTTAACTGTGGCTGAAAACATCCCACTGGCTGTGTGTGTGTGTGTGTGTGTGTGTGTGTATGGGTGTGTGTGCACGTGCGTGGGAGAGGGGAAGGTTGAGAAATGATAATGTACTCTCACGCTGAAACCACGTTCAGATCAACACGCGAAGCTACGGCAAGACTTCAAAGAGGCGCCAGTGAGTTCCACAGCATTGGAATCAACAGCCTTGGGTGAATCCTCGTGTGCTAAAAAAGTCCTCTTCTGCACAAATTACAGCTCTCACACACACACACACACACACACACACACGGCTCCCACGAGCCATCGCTGTAAAGTGTTCTTCCCGCCCACCTGCACAGTGGCCAGCCAGTGGGAGGGCCGTGCACGGGGCCGTGGGGAGAAGGAGGTGCATCTGACCCCCGGCCACGCTGCTTACCGGCGCGTGTGGGCGGCTGCGCCTCGGGCCAGATGGAGACCTGCACACACCTGCCGCACGTCGACGGGGACACACGCCGCGTTCGAAATGCCCGCACATTCAATGCATAATTCATTCACTACATCCGCCAGTCGGGGCTCATCGACGACACAGTGAACGGGTGCTTTTTTTTTTTTTTTTACATTTACGCCCTTATCCAGAGTGACTTACAATCAGTAGTTACAGGGACAGTCCCCCCCCTGGAGACACTCAGGGTTAAGTGTCTTGCTCAGGGACACAATGGTAGTAAGTGGGACTTGAACCTGGGTCTTCTGGCTCGTAGGCGAGTGTGACTGAACTGTTCACCTCGTAATGAGGTTTCCACCAGACAGTGTCACTTGTTACTACCTCGACCTCGCGTTGTACGTGCACGCGGGCCAGCGTCTGTCAGCCGGTCGCACTTGTGGTCCGTTCTGTCCTCCTACACGCAGAACTTCCAGCAGCCTGGTGCTGTTTAGCTCTGCGCCGTGGCGGCGTAATACACACGCAGGAAAGCTTTACGTGGATTCAATTGAAATTTACAGCATTTACCAGACGCCCTGATCCAGAGCGACTTACAATCAGTAGTTACAGGGACAGTCCCCCCCTGGAGCCACTTAGGGTTAAGTGTCTTGTTCAGTGACACAATGGTAGTAAGTGGGACTTGAACCCGGGTCTTCTGGTTCATAGTCGAGTGTTTTACCCACTAGGCTACTACCGCCCCCGTCTTATATTACACCACCACCACCTTGCAGAACAATACAACACGAGGCTGCCCTGGGTTCTGCCTGCATGTAGACTCTGCAGGCCTCAACGCGTGTACTACGTGTTACTACGTGTTACTACGTGTTACTACGTTACTGTTTCACACCGGGCAACACAGCACGGCAAACAGCGGCCTAGTGATCGACGTGGCTGCCGACCACGCACAGATTTACAGGCGCTGAATGTACATAATCCCCGACTAGTGCTTACGGGATGACGTCAGCAACCCGTTTATTATCGAGCGTCCCCCCGTCCGGAGGGGGAATCCTCCCACACCTGCCGACAGGACGGGTTCGGGTGGGTTTCTCCGGGGCATTGCGTCGGACTCGGACAACTTTTTTTTTTTTTTTGGCAGCGTTGGTCTGGTAACAGGAGGATCGTCTCGCCCTACGCGGACTTCCAGTGCGTGGACACCAACATGCGTGCGCAGCTCACGATCGGAATCGTATTCGAACATTTCAGGATAAATAGATAGCCGGACAGTCGCTGCAAAAACCGCGTCCGGTCCGCGCGCAAAAACTTAACGGGACGACTTGGAGACGCCGCCGCCAACCCGCGATGCCCAAACCTCCGCCGAGAAAAAGCCAAAAGCAACACACCTACCTCGCATACTAGAAGCAACAAGGAGAAGAAGCAATGTCCGAAGAAGACCGGCCAAAAAGTTAATCGAAATGGAGCCGTGTCCGGGACCAGCATTACTCCGTAGCGCGTCGCGTCAGCGGAGGTTCTGGATCTGGATCTGGACCTGGATCTGGATCTGGATCTGGACAGGAACCCCGGTCCGGTCCGCCGCAGGAACCTCTGCTCCTCCAGGAGGAGGATGGATGGATGGATGGATGGAAACAGGCGTCCTCGGTCCGACGCTGCGCCGCTCACGTCCCTGCGCGTCGGCGAGAGGAGGACGGGGTGCGTGGCGTGGAAAGTTGCTGCGTGACTCCGCCGCTGAGGGAGGGAGGGATGGAGGGATGGATGGAGGGAGGGATGGATGGATGGATGGAGGCTCCGATCTTATTTACTCCTTGCCCGGGGTGTGAGAGCGGCGGTGCCGCCGGTGCCCTTCCCTTCCTCCCTCTCCCCTCCCTCACTCCCTCCCTCCCTCCCGTTCTTTTTTTTTTCGGGTTCTGAAGTGAACGTGATAAGGGCCACGACTTGGGGTTCCCGGAACAGAAGCCCTCTGTCACGCGACGTTTGGCACGGGAACCCTAAAGACGTGACATTTGACCTGGAAGACTGGGGTGCTGTCCCTGTGGCTGTCTCCGCGCCACTTACTACCATTGTGTCCCTGAGCAAGACACTTAACCCTGAGTGTCTCCAGGGGGGGACTGTCCCTGTACTGACTGTAAGCTGCTCAGGATAAAGGGAAGCCACTGCTTCTGTTTGTTCTCTCCGAGACACGGAATCAAGCGCACAGACCACCGGCAGACTCCATTGAAGAGACCAGCAGATGACGAACCAGAGGGTGACCACAGCCATCACCACCGTAACAACTAAAGCTTCAGGGGTCTTCAAATGGACCAGTAGCATCATAATGGACACATAATGTACATCATGACACTGTAAATGTCCAGCACCTCCAAACATAGTGGTAGTAGCCTAGTGGGTAACACACTCGCCTATGAACCAGAAGACACTTAACCCTAAGTTGCTCCAGGGGGGGACTGTCCCTGTAAATACTGATTGTAAGTCACTTTGGATAAGGGCGTCTGGTAAATACTGTAAATGTAAATGCAAACATTGACAGATGCTCTATACTACATGTTGAACTTCTACACCTCTACAACTGTAGGACTTTTTCTCTTATTGGACAATCACCAACCCTGCACTGACACCAACTGCAGGCTCGCTCTACCCTGGAAGGTGGTCTCTGTACCACTCCTTCCCAAAGTTTCTTCCTTTCTTTTTTCTCTCTCCTAGAGTTTTTTTTTTGTCAACTGTAGGACCTGTCAAAGCCCATTGAGACACACCGTATGTGATTTTTGGGCTATATAAGAAATAAATGATGTTGTTGTTAAGTGTCATGTGTCACTTCCTGTAAAGCAGTAGCTGGCTGTGGCGCATTGGTTCCCTCTCATTATGCCGTAAAGTAGGTGTCTGCATGCTCATTGGAGCCCAAGCAGCCTCACAACCCCTTAACACCACAGACAGCACATCATGATCATAATTATTATTTTTTCAGTAAGATCATCTAATAAATACAGCTGCAGGGGACAAACCTGATGCACCCTTCAAACGTAAGTACAACTTAATCAAGTCACTACACTGCCAATTACATTAAATGTCATTTACATTACTCGTAACACGGTGTATTCTCTAATCAAGAGCAACATGACAAAGATGAATCTCCCACGTATTAATAATAAATGTCTGGTTTAGCATACCACTAAGCCTAATAAATAGACTAATCTATCATGTATAAATAATTACTGTATTCTATAAATTGTTACTATGATAACAAATGCATTAGCTAATCTACCATGCACAAATAATAATTGTGTGCTTTTATTGATTGTGCTTGGTGGGACATTAACAAAGTGGCCTAATTCATACTTGTGTGTTTTAACACACACAGTGAATGTGAATTCTCTGAGCGTTAAGATCAAAACCTGTAACATCAAGAAAGGTGCTGAGAGACCTGGAAGCTATAGACCACTAAATGGGCTCCATGGCATTTTGCGGAATAACCTGGAGAAGAAGTGGCAGGCAGACAGCCTTCATCAGCATTCGGGTTCATCCAAGCAGCGTCTAGTACATGTTCACAATGGACGCCTGGCTTGTGTGAAGGAAGAAGTTGACCAGCACCTTTATGACAACTTCAGTGACTCGAAAATGGTGGCGTAATAACACCAGCAAAACCAACAGAGGCATTCCCAGTCTGTTCCCTGTCACACAGGGGAGGTAACACAGCTACACAAGAGTGATGAGGTGGTGCTATGGTCAGACCTAGGAACACCAATGCCTTGGTGTACCATAATCTAGAGCAGGAGGTGTCCATGAGGCACCATGTTCCAGGCGTTAAATTAGAAATCTTCACAACTCCCAGCTCAGGCAACTAGTCCAAGATGAGGTGAGGAGGAGAGGTCCAGCAGGGTGGCTGGAATGACACGTCAAGGTGCCTGGATTAGGTGGGAACAGAAGGGGCAGAAGAAGATCTCATGGGTTGACTCGCGGAATACAGAAGTTCTTGATCCATGCTGTCCATCCCACACTGTCCAATGTGCACTGCCCAGACTTGAGTCAAATGTCGCACTGTAAAAAGAAAAAGAAAACCGATAATGAAAGACCCAAAACACACAATCACCTCGGGAACATCACTGAAGTTGTGCCCAATATTCACATCAGAAGATGCGTCATTCCAACTGCAAACTAAGCAAACTCACCACCTTGAACTTGAACCTCTCCCAAAAGGTCACAGCTCAACATGTGTTGCTGCATATGCCTACAGATGCTGTATGTTACCATAATATATGGGGCATATAAGTATATTGGAAGCATAGGACATCTATGTCTTCGGGCCATCATTTCTATAGAGTTGGGTTTGCTCTAAACTTTGATTTGTTGTGATTGGCAGCCGGTTTTACTTACGTTAATAAAAATTACTAAATCAATTTTGCACACACAAGTCACCAATCACAAGAATCTGCCCCATAGTAAACAAGCAGTGATGGAAAGTCAATTATTGAGCAGGAAAATGACATTGGAGATGGTTGTGACTCAGAGTTCACCATCCTCTCCCTCAGATGTAAAATTTATAGCTTGTGCAGGAGACACACTCCAATTAGGCCAGACCCTGTCCGATCAGGCCCAGAGCTGTGGGTAACACTGCACACACGGTTTCACTCTAATATTGTGCATTTATTTGGTTGTAAAATCATATTTGTTTGTAATTATTATATTGTACTGTATGGTCATGATATGTATTCAAAAGAGCAGCTGCAGGAGTGGAATGGCAATATCAACATGGCTGCACTGTGACCTTTATGTCGGGTGATGCTTCACACATGTTGACGTCCAAAGGGCAGAACTGCCATGTGAATCATGGTTTAAGAGAAATAAATGACAGACACCGATGCCTTGACATTTATAACACTTGATCTTTATTCATTTTATATTTTCTCCTTTTTGAATAATACAAAGACTCTTAAGAAATCAAACTGATTCTTTTTAATTTTATTCTGTTCATATTTACCCTTATGTGTCATGGTCTCTGACTTTACATTATGACAGAATTACAGAGTATAGAACATATTGTAAGACAGACTCCAGAATGTCGCGGAATTATACAAATAGAACACTACTGATATGTGCTATTCTACTGCAATAGAAGTCTATTCGATTCAGTGAATCATTATATAAACCTCAGCATGTTTTCATTTTCACAACATTTCGATAGCAGACATGCAGTATTGCAATTTTTCTTCATAGCTCATTAAAACAGACCAAATATTTGCACAAGTCATTACACTACACGGCATTAGCTCATTTCTTATTAAATTTGGGCAGAAAAGTATTAGTTTAGTGTTGCACTAACAGCATAGTTATCGCATTAATTATATAAATCCGTCCATTTGGAAGCTGAGAGTCCTGTAGTTGTCATTTGATAGTGTCTCTGGTCCTCTCCTGCACAGGATGGTGAGACCGATGCAGTAAATCACAGAGCCGCTCCTGCTGACTCAACTCAAATTCCCCAGCAGAAACCACACAGTCTGTCTCGGCGGCGTCCATCACATGACAAAGTCGCCAAAGCTCAACACGGGGCCAACCCTGCACAAAACCAACATGCTTCCATAACCAACTCTGCACAAAACCAACATGCTTCCATAACCAACCCTGCACAAAACCAACATGCTTCCATAACCAACTCTGCACAAAACCAACATGCTTCCATAATCAACCCTGCACAAAACCAACATGCTTCCATAACCAACCCTGCACAAAACCAACATGCTGCCATAACCAACCCTGCACAAAACCAACATGCTTCCATAATCAACCCTGCACAAAACCAACATGCTTCCATAACCAACCCTGCACAAAACCAACATGCTTCCATAACCAACTCTGCACAAAACCAACATGCTTCCATAATCAACCCTGCACAAAACCAACATGCTTCCATAACCAACCCTGCACAAAACCAACATGCTGCCATAACCAACCCTGCACAAAACCAACATGCTTCCATAACCAACCCTGCACAAAACCAACATGCTGCCATAACCAACTCTGCCAAACCAACATGCTTCCATAACCAACCCTGCACAAAACCAACATGCTTCCATAACCAACCCTGCACAAAACCAACATGCTTCCATAACCAACCCTGCACAAAACCAACATGCTGCCATAACCAACTCTGCACAAAACCAACATGCTTCCATAATCAACCCTGCACAAAACCAACATGCTTCCATAACCAACCCTGCACAAATCCAACATGCTTCCATAACCAACTCTGCACAAAACCATCATGCTTCCATAACCAACCCTGCACAAAACCAACATGCTTCCATAACCAACTCTGCACAAAACCAACATGCTTCCATAACCAACCCTGCACAAAACCAACATGCTTCCATAACCAACTCTGCACAAAACCAACATGCTTCCATAACCAACCCTGCACAAAACCAACATGCTTCCATAACCAACCCTGCACAAAACCAACATGCTTCCATAACCAACCCTGCACAAAACCAACATGCTGCCATAACCAACTCTGCCAAACCAACATGCTTCCATAACCAACCCTGCACAAAACCAACATGCTGCCATAACCAACCCTGCACAAAACCAACATGCTTCCATAACCAACCCTGCACAAAACCAACATGCTGCCATAACCAACCCTGCACAAAACCAACATGCTTCCATAACCAACTCTGCACAAACAAACATGCTGCCATAACCAACTCTGCACAAAACCAACATGCTTCCATAACCAACCCTGCACAAAACCAACATGCTTCCATAACCAACCCTGCACAAAACCAACATGCTTCCATAACCAACCCTGCACCAACATGCTGCCATAACCAACCCTCCACAAAAAAACATGCTGCCATAACCAACCCTGCACAAAACCAATATGCTGCCATATTCAACCCTGTCAAACCAACATGCTTCCATAACCAACCCTGCACAAAACCAACATGCTGCCATAACCAACCCTGCACAAAACCAACATGCTGCCATAACCAACCCTGCACAAAACCAACATGCTGCCATAACCAACCCTGCACAAAACCAACATGCTTCCATAACCAACCCTGCACCAACATGCTGCTATAACCAACCCTGCACAAACCAACATGCTGCCATAACCAACTCTGCACAAAACCAACATGCTTCCATAACCAACCCTGCACAAAACCAATATGCTGCCATAACCAACCCTGCACAAAACCAACATGCTGCCATAACCAACCCTACACAAAACCAACATGCTTCCATAACCTACCCTGCACAAAACCAACATGCTGCCATAACCAACCCTGCACAAAACCAACATGCTTCCATAACCAACCCTGCACAAAACCAACATGCTTCCATAACCTACCCTGCACAAAACCAACATGCTTCCATAACCAACCCTGCACAAAACCAACATGCTTCCATAACCAACTCTGCACAAAACCAACATGCTTCCATAACCAACCCTGCACAAACCAACAAGGTGGAAATAAAGCAAAATCCACCGAAAAAAGGTCACAATGGCAGGCTCGACACCTCTCTGTAAAAGGGTGTAATGTGACTTCATGTGACATCATGTCATCACAGCTGACACACACGCTTATAAATTTATACAGTGCTTGAATTTAACATAAGCATCGTCTGCCCGGCTTTCCGTTCGCAAATAATTTATGGAGTTCCACGGCGATTTATGTTTTATAAATACTGCAGTAAAGAGAAAAAAAAAGCCAACTCAAAATCATATTCAGTATCGGTGTGTCCAGTACCTGTATGTGAAACCGGCATGTATGAAATATTTTAATCATCAATGATAGATTTGGGAAAGTCGCTTTTTATGCACTTTCACATTCCAGCCAGGCTGTCCGTGTATCCCTGACCAACTGCACGTCAGAGACAGGGACGGTCAGGTTTCATTCAGGCCTATTCTCTGCCAATTTACCAAATTAAAACGGGGGCTAAAGCTACTTGTGCTGTAGTGCTCCCTGGTGGCCAACCTTTGTAATACATCTGCACCTACAGACTGAACAAGACTGGATGAAATATTATGCTTTGCATAAAAATAAAAAAAAAATAAAAAACAGCCTTACATACAGGTTCCTAATGATGTCAAATTAGTTTAAGTGCAGAGGGTTTATTATAGCAGCTAGGAGACAGATTAATGACTAATCAATAAGATGACTTCCGTCAGCAGGTACTTCTACGCGGAGGACTGCAGAGGTGTCTTCTCAGACTCAGCGTTACAGAATTGTGTTGCCTCAATACCCCTGGAGAAGCACGGCCAGTGTCGCCAGGAATGAATGAGTCAATGGGCAATGAAAGCCTGACATTACAATGCGCGCTGACTTAAAATGCTTTGAATCAGACAAATTGTGTGTGTGCGCGTGGCTCATGTACACTGGATTTAACAGGTGTGGAAGTGTGGAATGTTCATATGATCCATATTTCACGGCTGCAATCCGGGCCCTTCTGAATTCCAGCAAATTTACTGCCTGTCTTCCCAGTCGTCCATCAGTCCATCCATCTTCTTCATGTTTGGCAGGCTTGCAGGGGATTTATTAGCCTTGCGTCCTTCCCCTTCTCCCGCTCCCTTTCTGTCACTTCAAAAGCTTAGGGGCGAGTCCAGGGGAGGGTGTGCCATTGTTTAATTGGTCTTTTGAGATGGACAGAGGTGAAGTGAAAAGAAAAGAAGGGCAGGACAATGGGCTCTTGCAGCCTCCCTTGCATCTTTGGCAGCAGGGGCCTGAGGAAGAGGATGGCAGATCGCTCCTTCATCTGAGTGCCAGCTATAGGCCTAAAAGTTGTATTCAACTAAATCTGTTCTAAATGATCAATATTGATAAAATGCCCACACAGCCCTAGCTCATACAATCATATAACATTTTAAAATGTATTGGATGAAATTAAATATCTAAATGTTTTGAGTACAACCAGTTAAAATGACCACAACCACTGTACATACTCATCTAATAATATTCCAGTTCACATAGGCTCATGATTGCAGTAAATTTCCCACTTGTGAAACTAATAAAGGATCATCTTATATTGTGTACAAGAGATGCTTGTTTGACAAAGGGATGTTAACATTTGTTAATTATATTATAATAATTTACTTTAATGTATTGCTTTTAGACAATGTAGGAATTTGATTCAATCAGCAGATTCAATCAATTGCTAATAGATTTAGTGATATATATATATATATATATATATATATATATATATATATCAATTGCTAATAGATTTAGTGATATATATATATATATATATATATATATATATATATATATATATATATATATATATATATATATATATATATATATATATATATATATATATATATATATATCACTAAATCTATTAGCAATTGATTGAATCTGAAAATTCAAACTGATATTATTTGTCATTGTGAAAATGAAGAACATGTTTGGTTTTAATACCAATTTACACACACACACACACACACACACACACACACATATATATATATATATATATATATATACACACACACACACAATATGGTTAATTCTAAATCTGATCCAGCAAATTCCTACATTGTTTGTAATGTCTAAAAGCAATACATTAAAGTAAATCATTATAATATAATTAACAAATGTTAACATCCCTTTGTCAAATATATATATATAGCATACTACAACTAACCTTATATATAGAGTAGAAAAGAACATTTTATTATATGATATTATATTATTGCTTTATTTGTCTTAGGCTACTTGCATTCTGAGGTTTACCGTGCATACCAAGTGCACGGCCTCTTTCTTCACTTAAACAAGGCCTGTGGTCCTCCGGGCCAGGGTTTGGTGTCGGGGTTCTCCGGCATGCGGTGTGGGTTACCTACCAGACAAACCCTCTCCTCACATCTCCTGCCACACTGCCAAGAGGAGGCGGCTCGGTGGAACGGTAGGTACCCTTTTCCCTCCTCAATGAGGGGACGGGGCTCAATTAGCATTTCACAAGTCCCCCTTATTCCCTTTTCTATTGCGATCTTCCCCGTGGAGCCCATGCTTTTCGACGGGATTGTCCTGTTTTTGGCCCTTGTCGGCGTTGGCAGGGTGACAGTATTCGAGTGTGCAAACTTGTGCTATTGTCCCCGGGCCAGAAGGAGCCATGGAGACTCCACTAATATGACACAGGAAAATGTTTGCTGATGGCAATTCTATGGGCTTTGTCCAACTCTTTCTCCTTCATGACGACTCGATTTAAGTCTCTAAATGTTTGACTACAAATGCAGGAGTGCTATCCAGCTCCCCGCGCCTTTGTCCCGCTAGGTTTGAATGAGTAATTCAGGCTTTGTGTGGCTCGATTGAGGGGGCAAACAGAAAGACAAGATTCTTGAGCGCTCAAGCCCCCTTTCCATGGATATGCGCGCATCGCTTTCCACCCCCCACCCCACCCCTTTCCAAAATCCTGCTTCTTCTGACATCACTCTCAGGACGAGAGGAGGACTCGAGATCAGAACAGTATCCCGAACCGAACTCATTGTCCTGCAGCGCTGGAGCATGGCCCCCGCGGGGTTCTGTTGTCGTCGGACTCCTCGCTAAGGGAGCGTCTGCAAAGTGCGCGTGTAATGTAACGTAAAGTGACCCGCCCCGCCCCTCCCCGTACTTCCACATCGGGGTCCGCCGACGCGATGCTATCACGCGAGAAGTCACCCCACCTCATAGGAATGTAAAAAACTTTTATTTGCGAAATGTGGGAGAAAAGGTTTCAATTCGCTTCGTTTTTCAAGTGTGACACAACAGAAGTTGCTTTTACGCGCCTCTTCTCTTCACAGACGCCGCGCACTTTGTTAAATGTCCCTCCTTTGTGATAAAAAGTGACATAAAAGCAAATAATAGTGGCAATGACAATGCATTTCAAAATCATTCTCAAGTGCATGGGGGGGAGCGTGGTGCTGACCGGGCCGGGACCGCGGAGGTACTCGGCGCAAAAAGAAATATTGCGTCTGCTGGCCGCCTTTTTCCTTTCCAGCCGAATCTCCATGACAACAATTTGCGGCGGCAAAGAATCCGATAGCGGGGAGCTCGGCGGCTCATTGGGGCGCATTGTGAGGGAACGGAGGTCGCCGATTGGGCCGGAGGGAGCCCCGTAACTACACGGACTTTATATCCATTTAGCTTGTTCACGCGCTTAAACTACTTCTGAAAGACCGGGGCGGAGAGAAGCAGGGCTCCTCATCCGCTAGTGATGGTGAGTGTTTCATTTTTACATTTTTTTTTGAAAGAATATATGTAATATGCGTGTACAGGAACATATAAGTGTTTTTTTTTTTTTGCGCAGCCCCGCCGGTGTCGGCGCCCGGACCGCCCTGCAGCATGGCGAACGCCGACAGCGAGGTCAAGACGCTGCTGAACTTCGTCAACTTGGCCTCCAGCGACATCAAGGCGGCGCTCGACAAGTCCGCCCCGTGCAGGCGCTCCGTGGACCACAGGAAGTACCTGCAGAAGCAGCTGAAGCGCTTCTCGCAGCGCTACTCGTCCCGCGCGCCGCGCTGCCACGCGGGCGCGCCCCGGGCGCACGAGGACGCGCTCGGCGCGCGCCGCGGCCTGGCGCGCGCGGCCGACTGGGGCGGCGAGGTCGCGCGCGCGCGCCCGGACCAGGTGCCCATGCGCAAGCGCCAGCTGCCGGCGTCGTTCTGGGAGGAGCCCACGCCCGCCCGCGGCGGCCCGGCTCTCCAGCACGCGTGGAGGAAGGGCCCCGGCGCCGGGCCCGGAGCCCCGGGACTCGCGGAGTCGAAGCCGACCGAGCCGGTGCCGCTGAAGCTGGACTTCGCCGCGTGCGGCTGCTGCTCGTTCCAGTACCGCGGCCACCAGCTCTACCAGAACGCCGCCTTCCCGGGAGCCGGACTCAGGGGCAAGGGCTCGGGGGCCGAGGCGGACGGGGGCGGCAGGGGCCACGCGAGTCACGTCGTCCTCAAACCCATCCCGACCAAGCCGCCCGTCCCGGCGGCGATCTTCAGCGTCTTCGGCTTCATTTAGCGGCACGTTTCCTGGTTCGTTCGGGGGGAAAAAAGAATAAAGCGCGTGGAATACCGAGTTCAGTGGAAATAAAAGGTCGTGCCGGGCCGTGCCGACTCTTAATGTATTACATTTAACACGAACACTTTCCGGTTGTTTCTCTAATTGAATTCGAATTAAAAAGCCGGTTCGGTGCAGCGTGATAAAAGTAGTAGGACGTAAAGATGTAGACGTGGGACCGAACCGCCGTGGCTGCCACTTTACCACACGGAGTAAACGCCGGTGTAAGTAGTGCGTAACTGGCTATTACGCGAAATCTCCTGCTTCAGCATCGGCCTTATTAGTTTTTTTTTTTTTGTTTTTTTTTACTTGTACAGAAGGAAAAAATTTTACTAGAAATAGTTTTTTTTTTTTTTTTTTTAATTTTTTTTTTTACCTCGTTTCAGAAAGCACTTACACTTTGTCCCACTTCGGCTCATTTAGGATTTTTTTTTTTTTAAGTCGCGTCCTGGTTGGAAGACCAGGTTGGAATTTCCTTGAGTGTCGGATCTGAACCCCGTAAACCCCATTAGGGTGGAGGTGCCTTGCTGTTTCACTTGAGACGTTGAGATGAGAACTATGGGCTTAATGATATTTGGTGTAATAAATGTGGAAAAAAAAAACCCACACAGAACCAACTGAATATATCTTGTATTTCTGACACATTTGCCTGGTTGCAAAGTGTTACTTTACTCTCACGAGAAATGAATACAGACAGCTGTATATCTTAAATACATAGAAAATAATTTTATTAGCACAAAGGGCACATTTTTCCATACACGCACACACACCGTAAATCACAAAACAGTGCAGAATAAATAATCAACACACACACACACACACACAGTGGGGTAACTATTCAGATTTCACATGTAAACACAGGCACATTCATAATAACCATTTAATGACATTAATGAAATATTAACCACACAAGTGTTTTTTCTAAAACTTTTGACCACAAAAAAAAACAAGTCACCTGGATTTTGCTTTTGAGGTGTGCATATTCGGACCACTTGCTGGTCAGGTCCTTCATTAGGATCTTGTTTTGAATTCCAACAGTGAAATGGCCACGTCTAAAGGCACGACACCAGCACCGCACGGTAATAAATTAAGTGGAACAAGAACACCGAGGCAGTTACGGCTCCGTTTGGCTGCTGCAGAGGTACTGATGCAGTCGGTGTGGCAGGGGCAGGGTGTTGAGGGACCCCAGCCTCCGGACACCCACCTGTTGGCGTATCCTCTGCCTGCAGAGGTGCATCAGGGGTCGGGGAGACACTGAAAAGAAAGCCAGGGAATTTTTTTTAAATATTGACCTAGAGCTCATTTGCTATTAAAATGATCCCAGCACATTTTATTTGCTCGGTGATCCACGTGTCGACGTGCATGACATGTGGCCACAAGTACGGGCACGAGCATGCAAATGTGCAGCGGCCAGGCTTTGGTGTACGTACGTGCTTTTTCCTTGACCGCGGCCCACTCCTGCCTGGAGCCGAGCAGCTCAGTGAGCCGAGAGCACAGAGGAACGCCGCCGACGTAGTCGAGAAGCAGGCTGATGAGCGGCCCCGCCCGGTCTCGCGCTGGAGCAGCCGAGATCCACTCGCAGAACTGAATGAATGCAGCGTGAAACCAGGAGTCACACATGTACAAGCAAGGAAACTAGGCAGGCATTACACAAATATGGCACTAAACTATACAAGCGCAGTGTTTCATGAAGCTAATAAAAAGTAATTACTGAATAAGAACTTTAATAAAAAGTAGTTACTGAATAAGAACTGAAAAAGTACTTTAATAAGTAGTTACTGAATAAGAACTGAATAAGTAATAAAAAGTAGTTACTGAATAAGAACTGAAAAAGTACTTTAATAAGTAGTTACTGAATAAGAACTGAATAAGTACTTTAATAAAAAGTAGGTACTGAATAAGTACTTTAATAAAAAGTAGGTACTGAATAAGAACTGAATAAGTACTTTAATAAAAAGTAGGTACTGAATAAGAACTGAATAAGTACTTTAATAAAAAGTAGGTACTGAATAAGAAATGATCTATGATGCGGAAAAAACTATTTATAGATTCTCCGATCTGATAAGTCGTTGAGATGCCCGCTGCCTTTGGGAACAAGGGTCCTCGTGGCCCACGGCGGAAACCTGTACCCACCTGTAGCCGCAGGGCGCTGGACTCTGTGCAGCTCGTCTGCAGGGGCCTGGCCGGGACGGGCGTGGTCGCTTCCTGTCGACTGCGCGCGTCTGCGAGGCGAGGCCTGCTGCCGCAGCCGCACGCGAAGCACGCCTGCGCGTCGCAGCCCGCTTCCAGCAGGTACCTGAGGAGGTGTAGGTGCTGTGTGCAGAACATGACGACACCGGGGAAGCCGCTGGGACGGGCCGGGACGCCCGCGTTAACGCTGGCCCCGCCTTCCACTAGCATGGCCGCCATCCTAACGCTTCCCTGGCGTACGGCCACGAGGAGGGGACTAAAGGGATCCAGGTTTGGGTCGGCGCCGGCCCTGAGCAATGCTGCAGCCATGTCGGCGTTGCCATTGGTGACGGACGAGTACAAGGCTGTGGCGCGGCAGTCGTGGTAAAGGGAGGAGCGGCCGTGTGAGAGTCTGGCGTTGACGTCCACCCCCGCCTCGATTAGGTGGCCGACCACCTCGTCCCGGTTGTGTTCCGCCGCCAAGTGGAGGGGCGTGATGCCACTTTGTTGGACTCTCGCTCGGCTGGTGACCGGCAGCAATAGGGTGACCACTCTGTGAAACACAAGGGCAGTTTAGAATTAATGACATAAATATGCAGGTGAAAGCTGGGCTTCTGGGCTTGCTAACGCTGGAAGTAAAACGCTGTGTGGCCAAGAGGAACGGTAGAAATACTGGAAGACCTTTACAGTATGTATATGACATAAAAATGGGGGTTTTGCGCCTTGCTCGTTACGGATTGGACTTTACATTTACATTTACAGCATTTACCAGACGCCCTTATCCAGAGCGACTTACAATCAGTAGTGACAGGGACAGTCTCCCTGGAGCAACTTAGGGACACAATGGTAGTAAGCGGGATTTGAACCTGGGTCTTCTGGTTCACAGGTGAGTGTGTCACCCACTAGGCTACTAGCACCCTACTTTCACGGTTGTGCCACGGTTGCTCGTCACATGTCACACAGAGGGGCATTTTTTTCCGTCTTCACCTGCCCGCCTTCGTCGGCCACGCGGAAGGAGCCGAGCAGCTGCTCACAAGCACAACGGTCTCTACCGCAGCTGTCGGTTCGCCTCTTACTCGGACCGAAGGACACACCCAGCCTCCGCGTAGTCATGCCACATACGCGGCACTTTTTAATAAGACTGGATGTCTCTCCCTGCAAGCTTTCTACTTCTTATGTTTTTAACATCTTAATAATCCTCATTCTACACCATAAGACTAAATGTAAATGAATTAAAAGAGACTTGTGAAAATGATGTTGTTAAAGTTGTGAACGTGTTTTATAGCTTAAAACAACATGGATGCCGCGATATATTTACTCTTTATGTCCGTGCTGAGCGGCGATATGCAGTGGCAGCAGCCCTGTGCTGGTGGGTTTGTTGGCATCAGCGCCGCGGCTCAGCAGGAGCTCCACCGTCTCCTTGTGGCCGTTCCTGCTGGCTTCGCTGAGAGCGGTGGCCCCCTCACATGAGTGCAGATTCACATCAGCTCCTGGAAGAGGGAAATGTCGATTTTTTTTTTTTATTTAGTGTCCAACAGTGTTGCTTTGTTGTGCTTTTAGGGTGCAAAAACCAAAACCACTACAACAACAAGTAGTCTAAGTGGAGAAGAGTAAATGGGACCAAGAAGAGGCATCATGGGAGACCTGGTGAGAAAATGGCACCAAAAAGCGAGGCTCATCATTGCCATTCTACTGTCTCACCGCTGGTGATGAGGAAAGTCAGGGCCCTGAGTCTCCCTTGCTGTGCCGCCAGCATGGTGGGCGTGATGCCCCGGGAGTTGGGCAGGTTGAGGAGAGCCCCCGACTTCAGCAGCATCTCGCACAGCTCCGCCTTGTTTCGCCACACGGCCTCGTGCAGAGCCGTCCAGCCCCGGTCACAGCGCTGGTTCACCGAGGCGCCATAGGACAGGAGGAGCCTGACCATTTCCGCGCTCTCGTTCTCGCATGCTGGAAAACATCAGCAACGCTTTCAACTTCTGCCAGTTATCCAGAGTGACCTGCAAAAATCACTGAAACCCCTGATGCTACATGTTACTATTATCTTCATCATATTGAGCTTTATTGTCATTTCAGCTATATACGTACATGTGAAACGGAATACGTTTCTCCGGAACATTTGAACATTTGAAGTTACATACTGACATAAAGTGCACGTGTGTGACACAGACAAACTGGGACACAGGCAGTGCAAGAGTAACATTTAACTAAGACATGTAGAGAACCATGAGACAGACAGCGCTAAACATGCAAAACGATTAATAAATGTGCAAAGTAAAATAGTGCAAATACTGCTGTTCAAAATGGAACGTGCATTAATAAATGATATTGCGGATAGATAGTCCTACAATATAACAGAGGTAGTGCATGTGTGTGTGTGTGTGTGTGTGTGTGTGTGTGTGTGAGAGAGAGAGAGTCCCTGAGAGTTCAGTTGTTCATATATATATATAAATATTTCATATTGCTGCTACTTGTCCATCTTGTTTGTCTCAACCTGCATTGGATTATGGGTCGTTACACAATGTTGTGTTGTAGTGCAATTTAAAATAACACAACATCAACTGCACACTGTCACAATTCCGGCTCTCTGTGCACTTGCATTCGTTTGAATACCATTTTTTTTATGTAACTAATAGTTATTAATATGTCAGAACCCTACTTATTTAATCTAAGTAGGCAAGCATCAGACAACAGACCGAAGCCAGAAAATCCTCATTCCAGTCATGCCTCAGTCAGACTGACGGCTCACCAGTTCTAGTGGGCTGGACGATGTGTGTTTTTTTATTCACGGCGCAGTGCCGGGGCCTACCCTTGTAGAGAGGGGTCGCTTTGCTTCGGTTGCTGATGTCCGGGTCAGCCCCGGCGTCCAGGAGGCTCTTCGCGCAGGACGCGTGCTCTCCCTCCACAGCCAGCAGCAGGGCGGTCTGCTCCAGAAGAGTGCGCTTGTCTACCGGGGAGGCGCCGTGGGCTGGAACGCACGTTGCAACCCTTTTATAACAGGCGCGACGAGGCCTTTCTAATCGGCACGTTGACCCGTCAACGGGATGGTAGTGGCCTAGTGGGTAACACACTTGCCTATGAACCAGAAGACTACAGAGTCACAGGTTCAAATCCCTGAGCAAGACACTTAACCCTGAGTGTCTCCAGGGGGGGGACTGTCCCTGGAACTACTGATTGTAAGTCGCTCTGGATAAGGGCGTAAATGTAAATGCCAACCCTCCCCCCGGGCACAGAGTGGGTTGAACCCCGTTTCTGTTGCAGTTCTTTACCTCTCAGCAGGGCCTCCACGCAGTCCGCCTGGCCGGACCGCGCCGCCTCGTGCAGGGGGGTCCAGCCCTCGCCGTTCTCCTTGGTCAGGCTGTGAGGTGCGGACGCGATGAGCTCTCGCACCGTCTGCGAGTCTCCTCTCCGGATGGCCGACACCACGGCCTCGCCATCCCTGACGGGCCCAGGCACACAGCGTACAGGGCAGAGTTAGGTTTCCGTTTTGAAGGCACCTTGTCGTGTGATTTGTGGAAAATCGTGTCATTTTGAGACCTTAAACACTGTTATTATTATTACAGGGATCCAACGCAAAAATAACAGCACGATTGTACGATTGCAGAGTGATCAGTTCTTCATGCCTGGTTTACAGGGATCTTACAATGAAGATTCCTTCATCAGTCAGGAAGAACTGTGGATGCCGTGATAGTGGGTTTTGCTGAATGCACCGGTCACGCGTGTCGTCGGCAGACGGAACAATGCTGCGCTATGCCTGGCCTTTCAGCGCGGGACGCGACACGCGTGACACACACACACACACACACACACACACACGACCCCCGACCCATCCCCCCCCCGACTTCAACCAAGAACCGGCAGCATCGGCACAGATGGACGCGGCTTCGACGAAGGCAACAGACTCACTCGGCGTCTCCGTCGCGGTCCCCGGGCCGCCTGGCCAGCGCCGAGCGGCGGAACAGCGACAGGTACTCGGCGTAGCTGAAGCGCGTCATGCTGGCGGGCGAGGCGCGCGCGCGTCTGGCGGCGGCGGCCGCGCGCCTCAGCTGTTCCGCTCCGGGTTTAATTTTAGGGCGGCGGTGACGCGCGCGCGCGCGCGCGCCATATATGACGAGGATAAGCGAAGGGGAATCTCTGCGCGCGCGGGCGGCCTGTCTTTCATTTACGCCATTTATCAGACACAATCAGTAGTTACGGGGACAGTCCCCCCCCCCCCCCCCCGGAGACACTCAGGGTTAAGTGTCTTGCTCAGGGATTTGAACCTGGGTCTTCTGGTTCATAGGCGAGTGTGTTACCCACTAGGCCTTCCAAAGAAAGCTCATCTCCGAGAAAGAAAGTGTTAATCTCCGAGATGAACATTTACTTTCTTCTGTATTCGCTTATAACAAAATCTTTTTTTTTCCTGGAGAATGTTTTGGTCCAGACTTTGGTCCAGTGAGTAAAATGATAATAATTTTTGGATGACGTTATATAAAAACAACCATCATGCCGGATACCAAAAACAGAATAAGAAAACACACACACACACACACACACATACTCTGGAGTTTATCATGAACAGAACTCCTGACTGATCGGATCTGTGTTTGGAACTGGACATTTGGAACCTCGTTATCAAATCCTATGCAAATGAGAGTGAGCTGCAATGGCCGGTAATATGAGCCACAAAGTCACAGGTTCAAACCCCACCTACTACCACTGTGTCCCTGAGCAAGACACTGCACCCCGAGTGTCCCCAGGGGGACTGTCCCTGTCACTACTGATTTTAAGTCACTCAGGGCGTCTGATAAATGCTGTAAATGCAAAGACAAGGAAGCATTGCCATACTAACCTCACGCTGGAGCAGGTCTGTGGAGACCTGTGATGGGTTGCAGGGAAGTTACAGATAGTTGGACAGTCCTCAGATGCGTGGGCATTGCTTGGGCCCTGATGTCGTGCCATGCTGCTACTCCAGTGAATCCGTGGTTCTCTGTAGGCTTTGCACCATCCAACAGGACCTGTGTTTTAGTCCCAGTGACTTCGGTTTGGTGCCTTCAGTCCAGACGACAGCCAGATGTCAACCTTGTTTAACATGACATGGCTCCTCGGGCTGTCACCAGATCGCATCTCATAACCATAGTCCAGATAACGTTCTACTAATATTAATGGGAGTGACCTTAAAATAATGGAATCTCGAACGCGAAAAGAGAGAAAAACAAAGGAACGCTTACATTAAAACTGTACATTTTGATGCACGATCAAGTCCATCACGTGAAAAAAAAATCTGAAAGAGGACAGCGTTTCCCACAGCGGCAGTCACTCGCTGATGCTCGAATGGTGGCAGATGTTTGAAAGAGGAGTGAGCTGCCGTGCCTGCCTGAAACAGCCAGGCTTCCCCGGCAGTGCCGAGGCCTTTTAAGGGCATGTTTGACTTTGTTTAGTTCCATTTGATTCTGCACCGCTGCACGTGGTTCTGCACTGCACTCCATTGTTGAGGGTTGAGGGCATAAAGAAATGGAACACAACCCACTTTTGTCCAAATATGCTCTAATGTCCTATGGATCCGGACAGACCGTATAGTGCATGGTGGGTGAGGGGGATGGTGAGAGAAGCCGACAGAGCTCCCTGATTTCCTTTTAGGATGTCGTGCATTATTTGTTGGCATGTCTGCAATGAGGATTGTACTTAAAGGCGTAATAAAAGAGATCTCCTAGTGCAACATAAGCACCAACATGAACTCCATTAGACACGGAACAGTAATTCCTGCAAACCGCTGGCACAACCTGCCACTTTTCCTCCTGATACAACTGCGTTTTGTAGATAGGTTGAGTAAGAGACGCACGAAAGAGAAGGAGATACATTGCTGTGTCTGCTTTTTGTCAGTATTTGACCCAATCGATCAGTTTTGCAAAAATAAAAAAATGATGCATCAAGCAATCAGAACAGCAGACTGCCCTGCTGAAATATAAAACAGCATCATGCTGGTTCTGGCTTTGGCTTAACTGGTATAATAAGTATGGCAATCACAAAAACCCAACTTATGTTGGTTAAAGCTGAAAAACTAAAGCTAGTTCAACATAATGCTCCGATCTGGGTTCCACCATCCAGAGAGACGCATGATAGGTGGACTGGTGACACTGTGGTGTAAAGGGTCCCTGCCCTGCATTGCAACCAGTGACCCAGGATTGTTTCCAGCACCTACAACCTGACTAATGGATTAGGAGATTATTGAAAGTTCAGTACTTTCAGCATGACTGGCAGAATACAAATCTAGTGGCAGCACTACTTCTGTGTCCTCTAAGCAGGGACCAGGGTCAAAAACATTACGACAGGCTTTTAAACATGCAAACTACTCTAAAGTTCCCAACACAGTACATTAATGTCTTTGGCATGACCATGGAGTTATTTTAACACATTATCTTTGTGAGTGTTTGTTGCTGCATCTAAAAAAAACCCCGCGAGGTAAGGCACTATTTCTTGCGTCGGAATATTCCAGAAATCCCACGTACGCCACCAGGTCCTGCGTGGACAGCGACACGAGTCCAAAAACCCGTATTAGCTATTAGAATTCCGGTGGACTCCACCACTCGGGTCCCCCGTTCGAGGACGCGGGCAGCAGAGCGCCCTTCACTCGCTTCCCTTCAGCGTGAAATTGATCGTCATCCGCGCGGTCGCCTCGGCGACGGAGAAGCGATCCCTGCGCGTTCCGGCCCTACTTCCCGTCGGTTCCCTGGCGACGGGGCTCGCACCCGGAACGACCCGCTCCGCGGTTTTATTTTAACTTTGAACATTTATCCGTGTGTTCCTCCGTCAAGTTGGACATGGCGACGCCGTCTCTCCCCCCGCTAAATATCGACGAGCGTCTACGGCTGAGGCTGGAGAACAGAATGCGGAATATATTTGTAACTCAGCTGGAGGAGAACCGGTAGGTTGTTTGTTTCCTTCCTCTGATAATTGCAACACAAAAAAAATATTTATATATGTGTGTGTGTGATTGTGAATGCATTATCCGGTCTTATCTCGCAGGGAAGAGGAAGATGATACCATCAACTTCATCCCTGTCGTAACCGAGGTGGGATTGTGTCTTAAAACGATCATTCTGTCGCAGCACTATAACTAAATGTTTTCAAGACCGAGGGCGTAAAAAAAAAAAGTCTTGTGGTTTGCAGTCTAAAGCCAGGATTTTGGAGACTGGATTAAACACCCTGCAGAAAACCCTGGTGCTGAAGAAAAAGGAAGAGGTGGACCAGGTGGACCGAGAGTTAGCGCAAGCGCGAGAGGAGTTCAAAGGTCGCATGGAGGTCCTGGAGCAGAGGAAGGCCGACCTCAAGCACAAGCAACAGGAGGTACAGTTAGTAAGAAAATGAAAGGCAATCGTCTCTGTAATCATTTTACCACTGCGATCGATATACAATACAGGCCAAAAGTTTGGACGCACCTTCTCATTCAATGCGTTTTCTTTATTTTCATGCACACACGTGCATAACTCCACATGTGTTCATTCATAGTTTTGATGCCTTCAGTGAGAATCTAATGTAAATGGTCATGAAAATAAAGAAAACACATTGAATGAGAAGGTGTGTCCAAACTTTTGGCCTGTACTGTAGTTTATATATAGAATATTTTTATATATATACATTGAAGACAAAAGAGAGGGCAGTGAAATTTGAGAAGTTTGTGGAGGAGAATGAGATGAAGAGGCGCCGGGCCCTGAAGAAATACCAAGCAGAGCGGAAGCAGAATGAACAGAAGCAGAAGGAAAGAGAGGAACTCATTGCGCAGTTGGAGCGACTGCAAGGGAGGTGAGAGACGCCAATGTGTACAGAGATGCAGACAAGTTAAAGTGCAACAGGATATGATGATATGTAGTCAAGTCAAAATGGACCAAAACATATGTCTGTGTATCCTTTTAAATAGGCTTGACTATCTCAAGAGGATGGTGACAAAATACAAGAAATTTGAGGACTATTTAATGAAGATTATTGATATAGTGCCAGACAGTAAGTAATTCTCTGCAAATACAAGAATTGATATATACTCCAGGAATCAGCACCATAGACATATCATCTTTATTATTCATTACGTACCATCTTGTTAATGTTGCATCTAATGGAATATATAGATTCAATGGCTGTGTGTGAGCAAATGAAATGCTGCATGCCTGAGGCATGCATTTGGCATCATAATGTTTTATTGCACTGTAGTTTAAAACCACATTGCTTCAGTTTGCCTTAAATAGCCCTTAAAAATATACATTATGAATTGTGCATGTTCCTAATTTTACTCCACTTTGCTCTAGATTATCTGGAGTATGGGTCAGACTCATTGGTCATGCCAATTATCCGACGTCATGAGACCCTTTCTAACACACAGCAGGACCTGGTGGAGCGACTGGGACTCCTGGGGGAGGAGCTGGAGCAGGGCCAGCGGAACCTGGACAACCTTAAACAAGATCACAACACCCACCAACTGGTACATCAGTGCACTGATGCACATCTCTACACTGATAAAATTTTCTGTAGCCTTCATGCACGTGTCTGTGGCCTGTATAGAGTACTGGGCTGTACTCTTGACAACGTTGCGTTCTCCATTCAGATTATCAACAAGGAACTGGCTGAGCTGCAGATACAGTGGGACAAGGCCAGGGAGAGGAATATACAGCTGGAGGTGGCGTTCCAGACGCACCAGGGCCAGACCAGAGATCAGGTCTGTGTGCGGATTCGTGCGCATGCAGAATCTGTTTTCACAACATGGACAAAATTCCATTTTGCTGGTGGCTGTCTTGGCAGGCTGAGGAAGTGGGGAACCTTCTAGTTGCAGTGCGGAACCTTGGCGAACAGTGCTATCTGTCAAATTATGGCCCTCTTGAGAATATAGACATTTTATCCATAATGGACATGATAAAGGTATTTCATTTAATTCCATAACACCGTGATTATGTGCTGCTAAATATGGCGTAGAATACAGTGCGCAATTCTTTTTCTAGGAGTACATGCTGGAGAAAGCAGACGTGGAAAGGAGAGCCAAGCGTCTGACTAACTTTACAAGCATCAGTGCAGTGAACGGAAAAGAAAAAGGACAGTCATTGGACAAAAACAGCAGCAGCAGCAGAGTACATCTGAGGAGCATCAGCAAGGGCAGCCAGAAGAGTGGAGGACAGTCCAGCACCACCAAGGTCCTGAAATAGTGCCTGAGATCATGTGCTATTTTAAAAGCACTTAAGATGTGAAGGATTGTTATGCATAAAAAAAAAAAAATCTGTTGACTTGTTTTAAAGGTTGCTTATTATGAATTATTTAAAAAAAAAAATTTAATCTGTCTTAGTGGTCCCCTAATACTGGATCTGACGTCTCTTTTCCGAAATTTAGCCTTAGTGCAGAATTACAGCCACTTTGAGCCAGTCACACAATGAGATTTCCCCAGAACAAGCAGTTTGTGTCTACGGTGTCTAACAAGCTACGGTGTCTGTAGCTTTAAATGCAAATGAGGAGGAGAGATGCGGGACGAGGAGGAGAGCGGCCTATAGAAGGCCTGCAAAATAAAGTAAAGAAGTGAGCGGACATTCACGGAAATGATGTCTGGTGCGGACAGGAAGTGGTGTTAGCGTTTTTTACAGAACAAAAATAAAGTGTCTTGTGTGACAGAACTAAAAAACTACATTGTGCTGAATATGTTTTAATAAAACACATGGGGTCAATATAATTGAAAAGATAACATGAATTCGTTCTAACTGATGGCACTTTTTTCTCTGCAGTTGGACTGAGTAATCCTAGTAATTCTAGTCGATTCTAGCCCTAGTCTGTTTTCGATCTTGGTCTTGACTACAACACTACCA
The DNA here is from genome assembly GCF_900700375.1 of Denticeps clupeoides. NCBI lineage: Eukaryota > Metazoa > Chordata > Actinopteri > Clupeiformes > Denticipitidae > Denticeps > Denticeps clupeoides. The sequence continues at coordinate 33,102,778 of NC_041707.1, forward strand.
ATCACCGAGCGATGCTTCGCACGTTTTCAAACCACTGTGGTCGTGGAGTAAAATTTTTTAGGGGAGGGGTGGGAAATTTTATGATGACATAAAGGGAGAAATTCCAGATCCGACCGTCTGAGCTGCTGCTCTATGAACGGCCAAGCAGAATGGCCATAGCACACTTTATACCGACTGGTATTAATGTTAAATGATCTCACAAAGGGAAATTTCCAAAATAGGGGACCTTTAAGTTCTCTGTCGTTTAAAGGCTTAGGGACGGTTGTACTAAAATCATTGAAAACGGTCTTCTAATGAATGAAGCTTTTAAAGTGAGAGTTAACTTTGGTTAAAGAACCGTAACTCGATACTCCACCAATAACAGCTACCAGAGTAATGCACAGCAGGAACAACGTCTGGCCGTGTTCATGTCTCTTTAACGCACCAAACAAGTCGACACGGCGCTGCACGAGGAGCCCACCGCCGTCGAGCTCTTTAAACACGCGTGGGCACGTGACGGAGGGACACGTCCGGTGGGTTCCAGAACCCGGAACGCCGCGCCGATTCTTCCCCGCAGGATTCCGGGTGACGCGAAGGTCGGCGGCCGCCAGCCGCTAACCGGACGCCGGCATTTAAACGGAGCTTCGGTCCAGGCGACGATGAAGACGGTCCGCGGCTCGTAGAAAAAACAACAACAACAACAACAACAACAAAAAGATCGCGAGAAATTCCGAGATTAAGCGCGACATGCATAAGCTGGTAGACACGAAGCAGGAGACGTCCACGCTAACACGGGCCTTTCCAGAAGATGTGAAGTATCAGGTAAGAAGATGATAATTAATAAAGATGAGCACGTCGATAACGGCTGTCGGGTACGAATGGCCGTGTGTGTGTGTGTGTGTGTCCGTCCTTTGGAAGGAGGTCTGTAAGAGGTACGCGTTCGTTCGACACGTCCGAGGAGATGGAAACTGCTTCTACAGAGCGCTGTGCTTCGGCCTCCTGGAGTCGTTGCTGCGGGACGACAGGGGGATGCAGAGGTAAACGTCCGGCCATGGCGGCGGTGCGCCCCCCCCCCCGGGTCTGGTTTTTTTTTTATCTTTTATTTTTTCCAGCTTGAAGGAGAAACTGATCAGAAGCGGCCGGGAGCTGCTGACCGCAGGCTTTGATGAACGTGCCTTCACGGACTTGCTGAGCATCGTAAGGCCCGACGTTGGCGCTTTGGTCTTAAAAATAAAACGCGGTCTTGATCGTGGCCTTAGTGCATGTGACGTGTTTCAGTTCATCAACGTCCTCGAACGAAGCGAAGCTGAGGACCACGAAGACGTGCTGTTGCAGCTCTTCAACGACCAGCTCATCTCGGACAGCATGGTCCAGTACCTCAGACTGCTCACCTCAGCCTACCTCCAGAACCACGCAGACTTCTTCCAGAACTTCCTGGAAGCCCCAAACCTTAAGGTCTACTGCACTCAGGTTAGTAGGAGGAAAAACAAACAAATATCCAGCCAAAGACTTTTGTTTTCTAACCGCATGACTCAACAATGGAGTAAAGAACAAAGAAAAAAACATTTCACGTTTGGACACAATCCTGGTGAGGGTTTTACACGGCCTTGTTCTGGATAGTGTCTTTTTGTAAGTGTGACCCATTGTCTCCTGTTGTCCCCCAGTACGTCTGGACTGGCGCTCGTCAGCACTTCCATGTAATATCACATTCGTAGTCGTGTAAATCTGCGTAATGTTCACGATTGACCTTTTGCAGGAAGTGGAAACCATGGCAACAGAATGTGACCACGTGGAAATACTGGCCCTGGCAGAAGCCCTGGACGTTGGCATCTGCATCGTGTCGATGGAGGGGAGGGACGGACAGCTGAGCTGCCACATCCTTCCTGAAGGAACAGAGCCATCCTTGCACCTTCTTTACAAAACCTCACATTATGACATTTTGTATTTGACTGCTCAACACTAAGAACTGTACTAGTCATACTTCCTAACATTATTGCACGCTTTTTTTTTTTGTAAAAACCCCCCCAAAAAAACAATTATACTTATGTATTTCCTGCCTTAATTATTATTATTTTCATACAAAAATTGTACTGTACTCACATTGACACAGTTACAACAGTTTTGGTTTAATTTGATCTGATTTGGGGGAAATCAAAACATGTAACAAAGACTTTTTTTTTTTTTTCTCTATCCGATAAAAAAAAATGACTTAAAGTTTCACAGACTGCTGGTTTAATGGGTCCAAATTGCAGCCACAAGCCAAATAATACAGACTAATCGCTCTTTCACATATAATGATGCTTTGGCAATAAGAAGTAAGAATACTTGTGCAACGATGAGGCGAGATGTTTCTGGATCTAAACGCGAAGTGTCTCCTAACATGTTTTTGCTGCAGCTGTTGAATTTTTTGGTCTCTTGTTCCTGCTTTTTTGACTGGACACACTGGTAATGGCAGTCTCTGTGTTGGCTAGTGGGAGCTCGGGGAGGTGCAGCTTGCCCATCTGTGTGGGATACTTGGTCTTCATGACGTTCTTAAAAATAGGCTGGGAAATGAGGTGTTTCAGGTGCTTCTTCATGCCCTTCACCATCTTCTGCTGCAGTCGATCATCATTCTCATCCTTCCCGGCACCTGGAAATGACATTGGAATTGCGGTCTGAACATTTCTTTTATCCTCGTTTAGCAGAAACAAAACCCATATTTGAAGGTTCCTCAAATTTCAGAACGACTTACCCTTCAGTAAGCTATCGTCCAGGTCTATGTCCATGGCTTCAGCTGCCTGTTTAAACCAGGAGTCGTGCTGTTTCTCTTTGCTGTTGTGGTACTCGATTTTCTCAATCTTCCTGGCCAAGTTTACACGTTCCTAGAAGAACAACATCCAGATGAAGAGTACTGAGAACACGAAAGGGCGAAATCTTGCTGTATTTCATACAAATACCATTCAGAATACCTTGATCGAAATCATGCACTTGGTCTGGACTGGGAACATCTGGAGGTCTTCGTCCTTCCCGAGGGTCTTGTAAATCTTCTTGAAGTTCATTAGGTCATCGGGACCAATCAGGAGCAAGCTCAGACCTTCTTTGGCGGCACGTGCTGTTCGTCCACTCCGATGGACATATGTCTCTGATGTTCGTGGAACCTGGGAGCAATTTAGATAACGCATAAAGTCGCGCCTGTAGCACAATAATAATCTTCAGCAAAAACTACGGTACCTGGTAGTGAATGACGTGCTGTACATCTGGTATATCAAGACCTCTCGCTGCCACATCGGTCGTAAGGAGGACACAGCTGGAAAAAGAAATAAATTAAATAAATAAAATATCACTAAGACCAAAAAGACAACATGCACAGGGATGAACCAACACTGAGCCTCACTTGTCTCTCTCAGCAAACCTCTCCAGGTTCTTCAGACGCTGCTTCTGATGCATGTTGGCGTGTAGCGGCAAGGGCGTGCAGTCCAAGATCACAAGCAGGGAATTCAGCCTTTTGATGCAGTCGATGCTGTTGGCGAACACCATGGTGCGACCAGGGTACTGCACCAGGAAGTAGTACAGGTAGAAGTCCTTATCCTCCTTCTCGCAATGGATCCTAGTCTCCGTCAGGCTCTCCACGGTGGCCTCCTTCCTGGTCAGATCTACGATCTTGGGCTTCTCCTTGATACCAACTTTCTCCATGAGGATGTCGAGCTTGCTGCGCTGCTCCAGCTTCCTCCCCTTCTTCTGCTGGAGCCGTGTGGGCAGGCTGTGGATCATGGTCAGCGTGGCCGAAAACACAAAGGTCTGCCGCTGGGGGTTAAAGTACGACGTATTGAGCATCTCCAGCAGGCTCTCCAGTTCTGCAAAGTGGCCCCGTTCCACCATACGGTCTGCCTCGTCAATGACCAGACACCTATGGGACACATGGCACTTCGGCAAGGGGGTAAAACCAGACCCCAGAACACAGCTGGGCATTGCTGAGATTTAGCTTGAAGGTCCCCTTTTTTTCTTGTATATAAATCATAGATGTCCCCTAATGCTGTATCTCAAGTCTCTTTTCAGAAATTCAGGCTTTGCGCAGACGTACAGTGGTGGAGGAAGCGGCCCCGTAATCAGAAGGTGGCTGGCTCGAATCCCGGTCCACCAAGGTTCCACTGAGGCAAAGCACCGTCCCCACACCCTGCTCCCTGGGCACCTGTCATGGGAGTGTGTGGGGACGGTGCTTTGCTCACCTCGGCAGATCGGGATTCAAACCGGCAACCTTCTGATTACGGGGCCACTTCCTTAACCGCTAGGCCACAGCCTCCCGCGAATGAGTGATGTGATAAACACCATTCACCAACCACAATGTCTGGCACAGACAGTAAGTCGTGTCAGCATAAAAATAAAATGAACCCACTTGTTCTTCATAGTCTTTCGTGACAGAACTAAAAACACATTTGTGCCTATTTTTACATCCAAACACAGAGCAACTGCAATGCTGCAATTTTTGAGCCATGCCAGTTGATGGAAATTCTTTTTTTTTTCTTCCCAAAGTGAAGTGCGTTCTCAGGGTGGTATGGCCTGAGTATGAGGAACAGCAGGTAACCATTCCCTTTATGATGACATAGGGGGACAAATTCCAGATCAGACCGTCTGAGCTGCCGCTCTGAATGGTGAAGAAGAACAGCCAAAGCACTTACGCATATCATAGACAGGCTAGGGGACTCGTATTAATGTTAAATAATCTCACAAATTGTATTTTTATAATAGGGGACCTTTAAACTTTTAGTGCAGTTCTATGGAATACAATCATCTGTTAGCATTGTTCCAGATTACCGGAGTAGCCTGAGGTTCTGGAGATGTGGGTGTCTCTCCTTGATCAACTCCCACAGGCGACCTGGTGTAGCAATGATGATCTCTGGCCTGCGATTCAGTATCCGCTTCTGCTTCTGAGGAGCCATCCCACCAACTACAATCGCTGTTCTTATACCTGTTATTCCAGATCAGAAATGGGTTATCAATCATTCTGAAAGAATTTGAATAGTAAACATTGATAGTTTGATATGTACGTTTCAGTCTGAAATGTACCTGTGAACTGCGCCACAGCATCTATATGGTGCTTGACTTGGACGGCTAATTCTCGAGTCGGAGTGAGAACAAGGCCCAGCAGTGGCTGCTTAGCCTGTTTTTCAAAGTCCACGTCTTCACGGTTTATGATTCTGACAACTCCCACCTGCTCTTCATCATTGTCACTCGTCCCTTCTTCATCATGTCCTTCCTGGTCTGCTTCGCTCGTGTCACTCGTCCCCCCTTCATCGCTTTGTGCCTCCGTGTTTTGCTCTGTTTCGCTGGGATCGGCGTTTGCCTGGATGTCTTCGCGCTGAGGCCCGTCTGCCGTGATCTCATCTTGGCCGCCAACTGGAGGCGAGTATACGCTGTCCTCTTGTGGCCCAGAATCGGAATCGCTCGTCTTTCCCTCCTTCCACTTCTCTGTGGCTGCCCTGCACTCCAGGATAGTGTGGATCATAGGAATTCCAAATGAGAGTGTTTTTCCACTTCCTGAGAAGACAAGACAATAACACTTCATCATAATGGATGGAAAAAAGGAAACATGACATTACACAGCAGCATTAGCAGGTAAGGAAGCGGACCCATAATCAGAAGGTTGCCGGTTCAAGTCCCTAGCCGCAAAGGTGCCACTGAGCAAAACACTGCTCCCCGGGCCCCTTTCATGGCTGCCCACTGCTCACCAAGGGTGATGATTAAATGCAGAGGACACATTTCATTGTGTCACCGTGTGCTGTTTATCACAATGACAATCGCTTCACTTTCATATAATCTAAAATAATATCTCTTATTTTCAGTGTTTTTTCTTAACCTAGAACTAAAATAAAATAAAAATTTGTCGTGTGCATCCCAACGTGGGATCCTAGTCTCACCTGTCTCCGCAGCCCCCAAAATGTCCATGCGGTCTCTAACAGCAGAGGGCAAAGTCAGTGCCTGAATAGGGGTGGGGGAAGAGAAGCCAAGCTTGCTGAGTGCCTGTAACACCGGTGTCGGGACGAACAGATCTTTCCACGCAGAGACGTCCGCCCCCTGAGCACAGGAGCCTGAAAGGGCGGCGCTGGTCCAGTTCTTCGGTCTTTTCCTGGTGGTGTACTCTGCCGCATCTGCTGCCCGTGTCCCCTGCGACGACGGTGTTGTGGGCCCTTCAAAATTCTGCTGATTCTCCTCTTTCTTTTTGGCCTTTTTAGGTGGTGGTGGCTCAACATGGGCATCTTGTTTCTTTTCCTCTCCAGTGTCACCCTCGCCAGTCATCATCTCTGTTTTCTCATTCAGCGCCTGCTTCTTTTTCCTGCCCTTCCTCTTCTTTTTCTTTGGAGGTTTATCTGCCATTTCTGTCATACCCTCGCTTTCTTCCTCTTCAGCTGATGCCAGCGGCTCCGCTGCAGCAACATCTTCTCCAGACACATCCGGCCGGCTTGCGTTTCTTTTCTTAGCCCCTTTCTTCTTTTCCCTGCTCTCCTCCAGCGTTTCTGGAACCTCGACGGCTCGGTTCGAGTCGACCAGCGTGTAGTCCGTCAGCTCCTCGAAGCACACCAGATCTCCCAGATCCTCGTTGGCAAATAGGCTTGGGTCGAGCTCCACCGATCTCCAGCTGCCCCTGACGAGGATCCCCTGTTTGGACATCCCTCCACGTTTGCCTTTAGGCTGTAACTTCTTGGTCTTCATTTTTACCTCTTCTATGAAACACCAAATTAGGAAAAGGTCATTCAAAGGTCATTCTACGCTAAATTAAAGTTATGACGCCTTCATAACGCCAAGAGCACGTAAACAACTGACGAGAGGGCGCTTAATAATCAGTATGGTAACATAGTAGTAACTGTGTTGCTAAAACACCACATTCGCGCACGTTCCAATGGTTTAGATGGTAGAATATATACCATATATAACGAAAATATATCAAACCGCCAGACTTACCCTGAACAGAAAAAAAATCCAAAAGCTGTGATTTCGCCCCCTTTTTAACACAAGCGCTCTTGTGTCATGTTAGAAAATACTCGCGCTAAACACGAGGGCGCAGCCATTCCTGTCGAGATGACGTAGCCAACTCAAAAGCCAATCGTTTCAGAGATATGTTCTCACGTGACCCCACTGACTTACTGATTGGTTGGAGTATCGCTGATCCGAGATCTGCCTCTTAGTTTACCGTGGCCGATGTGAGAATGTGCTGGAAATAAACTTTTTTCATTTTTTTTCAGTAGTGATTAAACCAGAACATGTGTGGAATATACATGTTTTAATACACTTAGCATGATAAACATTTGCAGTATTCACAAACACACATGAAATGGCAGAGTCTTGGGGCAACGACATAATAAGAGTCATTTCTTGGTTGGATCAATCACCCTTCCCATGAACAGCAGGCTGTTGGTGAGCTCATGGTAAATGAAGAAGAAGAAGGGCCGGTTGACGATGAAGGTTCGTGGCAGTGAATAGGCAGTGATGCCCACCGTAGTGGCAGCAGCTGCTGTGGTCCCCCTTTCATCCACCTCTATCACAGCTTTGTGGAGAACCTGCAAAAATAAATAGTAGTTTATTATGCTGTGTGGAATTTTGAATCTGGGTAATTTCTGACTCTACAGATTCTCTGATAATTTCATGATGAATTCTTGACTGAGGACTTCTTTTGCCTGATGTATTGTCCTAAAATATCCTACTGAGCAAAGCGGCTCCCCGGGCGCCTTTCATGGCTTCCCACTGCTCACTCAGGGTAATGGGTGAAAAGCAGAGGACACATTTTGTTGTGTGCATCATGTGCTGTGCTTACATTTACATTTTCGGCATTTGGCAGACGCCCTTATCCAGAGCGATTTACAACGTGCTTTCAAGTTACCATCGATGAAGCGATCAATTCCGGTTCACTAGGACCCCAACTATGAATACAATCTTTTTATTCACTCTGTTGTAGATTCTGTACACAAGTTCGACAAAAAGAAAGTTACAAGTTAATCTAAAAATTCTTTAAAGTGGAAGGATCTTGAGCTGTTGTTTGAAAATACTCAGTGACTGAGCTGTTCTGACCTCGAGGGGAAGTTCATTCCACCACCGAGGATCCAATACGGAGAAGAGTCTAGATGAACGTCTTCCTTTTACCTTCAGAGATGGAGGGACCAGGCGAGCCGTACTGGAGGCTCGGAGTAAACGAGGTGCAGTGCGAGGTGTAATAAGGGCTGTGAGGTAGGATGGTGCTACTCCATGTTTGGCTTTGTAGGCCAGCATCAGTATTTTGAACCTGATGCGTGCAGCTACTGGGAGCCAGTGGAGGGAACGTAGCAGAGGGGTGGTGTGGGAGAATTTGGGAAGATTGAAGATCAGTTGTGCTGCTGCATTTTGTATTAGTTGTAGAGGTCGGATGGTACATATTGGTAGACCAGCTAGAAGGTAGTTGCAGTAGTCCAGTCTTGAGATTACTAAGGACTGAACCAGTATCTGGGTGGCCTGGGATAACAGATAAGGGCGGATTCGTCTGATATTGTAGAGAAGGAATCTAATGCTGCAGTGTTTCACAGTGACAATCACTTCACTTTCACTTTAAATCAGTCACTGACCTACAAATACATTAACATGAAGTGAACGGCTTTGACAAACCTCTGACACCTTCAGCCCTGCTTCCATGCTGAGCCTCGTTAAATTAGCAGTGTCTTGGAAAATGTTGCCGATGCCCAGGTCTGGCAGTATCTTCTGCATGGCATATGACTGCTCCATCTTGAATTTGGGCAACTGAACCTCAAGTTTACTAGAATGGAGAACATTATGAGTGTAAATGTCAAGTAAAACTATTACATCTAAGAAACAGCTGTAGAACAATTGTGCCTACTCTCCATCACCACACTTCATTACATCATGTCTGATTTATAGATGGTAGAACTTCTGCTCTATACATGCATAATTCTCACTATACCTTTCATCAGTGGTCACCCTGATAAACTGTGTGACAATTTGAGTTAAACTGATAAATGCCATAGCATAACCAACATGCAGAAAACGTTCAGCTTTACCATCTTAACCAGGTACGAGGTACAGAAACAGAGCAGATGTCTAATTTAATGGCCAGTGAACACACCAACTAAAAATGGCCAGTGATCCCAACTAAATTAACATGAATTGAAATGGACTTTGGGCTTTGCTTACTTACACTTTAACCATTTTTTTGTTCCAGTGTAAGATCTTCGCAGCTGTGATTTCTTCATCAATCTCTGTGTAGTCAACGTCACGGTTGGGGAGGACAATAAGCATGGCTGTGCCACCCAGATATGAAAGACGTAACACCTTGACCTTCAGATTCTCATCAGTTGCCATATAAAATTTGTCCTCCTTGAACATCATAGGCACCTGGACTATCTTGTACTTGTCCACATAGAAGCGGGCATTTTCTGTGTTGTTCGGGTTAAAGGGGAGCTCCCAACCACCTTGACAAATAGATGATACATAAATAATACATTTTTGGTCGTTCAGAGCATGAGCGAGTGTGTTTAAAGGCCTTGAAATTTTGTTGGAAAAACCATGCAAATGGACTCTCACCCTGAAAGAAAATTGTGTTGATCAGCATGAGTTTAGTCAGAGGTTCGGTTGTGATCAAAATCTCTTTCACCTTGTTCCCAGTATGCTTCCCAACATACTCATTTATGGTTTCTGTGGCTACTTTAGGTTTGCCAAAGTCTACATTGCAAATATCTGCACCAAAATACTGATTGATCTGTGTGCTGAAGGCCACATCCACATGGACGTCCATCCCTACAAACAGTGCTGTGGCCTGTTGTAGCTTGAAGGTCCCATCCTGGGTGATGTTTGTCAGGAGGTGTTGAAAGAGCTCTGAGATGAGTTCACCACTGTTGTCCTTTTCCAGCTGAGCCAAGTTCAGCCCTTTTAGGATCTGGTCTCTAGTGGCACCACCTGTGCCCAGTAAGAGGACAGTAAAAGCTGTGGACACAGACAGGGGTGAGAAAAAGATGTTGCTGTCGTGATGTGTGGAGATCTTGCGATACAAGTCCATGGCAAAGTCCATATTTTTGAAAGTCAAATCTGTGATGTTTGGGGCGTGCTGCTCTTGAGCTGAGAGTCCATGAGTGAGGAAGAATGCAAAGACCAAGAGGGGCCATAATCCAGGCTCCATCATCTGTTTAGGTTTTCTTAATACCCTATTAAGATATTTTTAAGACGCAAAACATTAAAATCCAGTTTCATCTTATACACATATCCTACAACTAAAACACTTTAATAGTTGCTGATTTTTCGTTCTCTTGTTCTCTTCAAGGGAAGACACAATTCAACTAAAAGTGGTGTCCCTATTTTGGTTTTCTTATGATGGCATAGAGATCTGGTGACAGAAGGCCTTTGAATTGATTTGAAATTATTTTCTTAATCATCAACCATCATACATATGCACCAAAATCATTCAACATAGAATAAAATGCAAATCATTTATTGTCACCAATCTGTGTTTACACAGAAGCTCAGATGAATCTCAAATTATTATTTTAAACTCCAGAACAAAATTATGCTAATAGAACTCACTATTTAAAAGGAATCCAAAATTTATAACATTAATACAACAGTCACACTCAAATGAGACAATTCATCCATGATCTACAACAAAGCTTTATAAACTCCAGACACAAAAATACAATTTATATACCTACCTCTGGAATGAGTCTTGTGGAAGTAGGAAAATTGCTCTGTTCTTTGTCAAGTCAAAGTGCAAGTGTGCACATGTGGTTGTTCATTAACTGTTTATCCAATATTAGGATTTATTTTTGCTTGATAAAATTGAAACTTGGTGGCCACCAACAGAAATATTTATTGTTTCATATTCATACAGGGTATCTGCAGGATTAAGGAAGCCAAATGTAAGACATTGAAAGACCTTTTTAAAGGCCAATTTAAGATCAGCATCATAAACTACATTTGTCCAAGGGTCAGAGTCTTTCTCAGCAGACACAGTAAGGGCCAAATGCTCTAGGAAAATACAGTATTAATGGCATTTTATCTTAAGTATATATATATATTATTATATGATACATTAATTTTCTTTTCAAATTTCTGTTATGTTAACAGACTCATATTACCTGTACTGCAGCAAACCACTAGGGGGTGACTGGAATGTTTGTGGTTTCTTGTTTGTGAATCATTTGCATGTGTACTTGCAGTGTTTCCAATTGCATTGTTCTGCATGTAGTAGGAGTGTAGTCTAAGTTTATTTTGAATAAAAAAATTCCTACATGCAGATTACATTTTGAACACAAAACTGTTCTATGTATTCAGAAATCACTTCTCTATCAGTTTATTCATGGCTCGGTCATAAGTACATTTAAAACTAACCAAGACAAAAAAAATCGATTCACAAATGTGCCGGTTGGTGATTTAGTTCTGTATTCCACTTTAGCCTTGATAGACCTCTATTCATTTAAAAGGAGCGTTTCCCTCCCAAGATGGCGGCTCTATTGACGCATTCGCTCACATAGACTCCCCAAGATGGCGGCTCTCCCATAGGCTCATGTGTATCAACAATGCTATTCAGCGTCAAATTCAGTTTCAGTCTCGGAAAATTATTGTTTTGTAATTTGTTTAATTTCCTGATGCATTTAGTTATTTTCAGCCATCAGTTAAAAACACAGAACCCTGCTCTGCTGTAAAACGATAGGGCGCCATCGCCCCCTACTGGCCGCAGCAGGTATTTAATTCCGCGGCGCGTCTTTCGAAAGTAAATAAATACCTTAACAACAAAATGCCTCACTAAAGTTTACACCACGGTCGCTAAGCAACGGGGCCCCATAATTCTACTCAGCGTCTGAGAGAAAGGTAATACACTTTCAACTCTTCTGTTATGGTGATATATTTGTAATTTTTTTATCAGAATTTACATGGAATTTATTTTCATTTATAGTGTAGGAGCCGCCGACGTGTTTAGACAACTAAATTCGGGTCCTTATTAAATTGGCGTATTAATGGCGTCTGTTTAGCTGTTGCATTGTTAACTAGCTGTGTACCTGTTTAGCTCAGTCACTGCTAATCTCACAAATAGTTTAAGGCTACTTTGTTTTAAAGTGAGTTGCGGGTGAAAAGGCTGAAACGCGGCTTTTTTATTTATTTATTTAACTCTGTGTTGGATTAGTACTGTAAGGGTAAAATGGTGATTGGAAGGGCATGTCGGGACATTTCCCAGAGAAAGATGATGTCTGGTCACGCTAGGTAAATGGCTACTTGACTGAAATTCACTGCATTAATATGAATTTAAAGTTAGATGCCTGTAGTCAGACTGAATTGGGTCTTATTATTATTTTACTCTGTGTTTTATTAGTACTGTAAGGGTAAAATGGTGGTGAGGAGGGCATATGGTCACACTAGGTAAATGGCTACTTTACTGAAATTCACTGAATTAATATGAATTTAAACTTCATATTGAAGATTGTTTAGCAGCTGGTCTCCATGAACAAATGTTCAATGCTCATTGCTGAATTTCTCCATGTTCAGCTGTTGCTTTGGTAACTAGCCATCACTAAACCGCTAGTATTGGTAATTGAAGTTATTCATTTATCTTACCCAGAATACTGCGAGTTTCATAAAGAGCGACAGAGCGAGAGCATCGAAAGGATCACTATCGGAGACCATCACTATCAGAGACCATCAGTATCTGAGATCATCAGTATCTTCATTTGTCATCAAGAAGAGGATCAAGATCATCACCATCTGGACCAGCATCTTGTGGACCAAGAAGACCTGACACCATCGACATCTTCAAAATGCATTGTCGTGTCCAAGATCACTTCACATTCCTGGAGATCATTGGACGTGGGGCTTTTGCCAAAGTGTACAAGGTATGAAGAATTTTGTTTTCAATTTACATTGTCCAGGAGATGTGACTAAAACTACAGTCCACATATACATTTTTATAATAAGTAAAATAACAGGAAAAGGGAATTTCATGCAAAATAATCTGCCTTTCAGTACCAAAATATTGTATTTTATACAATATTTTATACAAACATTGTATTTTTATATTTTCTTGCAAAGGATGCATAAAATGAGTTAATAATGCTTTATTAGTTTAGTTTTCTTGCAAAGGATGCATAAAATGAGTTAATAATGCTTTATTTTTAAGGTGGATGTGGCCAAAAACTTTTTAAAGGTGATTAATCACCAAAGCAATTCACAAATAATAAAAAGAAAAGAACGAGTTTATTCCAATGTACTTTCTATGAATAGATGTTTTGCTTTTGTGTTGAGTGTGTAGAACAACAGCTGATGCTTTTCTGTGCTCTTTACGCTGCAGGCTAAGAAGCACCACACTAACGAGCTTGTGGCCATCAAAGCCTTGTTTGTTGAAGGTGAGTAAGAGAGAGACTGTGTGTGTGTGTGTGTGTGTGTGTGTGTGAGAGAGAGAGAGAGAGAGTCATTTGTATTTAACCAGGACCCAACACAACATTAGTGTTTTGGTCCATATGCAAATTTACAAGTGCACTGAGTTGGTAGCAGATTGTATGTGTATTTAATGTTATTGTGTTGTCTGTCATTCAGCAGCTTATGCCCAAAAATCCCATCAGGAAGTACGCCTGATGATGGAGTGCGACCATGAAAACCTGATCAAGTTTCATGGCGCCTACTTGCAGTAAGCAGTGTGGAGGGTGGGACGGGACGGGGCTGGGTTTGATGTTATACCTGCTTACAATGAACACAATAGAACATCCAGAGCTGTTGCCCACAGCTGAAGAGTTTCTGTCTCTTAAACCTTATGACTGGGTTTCATCATTTGTTTTTCTTCTTTAGGGAGCATGGAAAGAAAACACTATTCATCGCCATGGAGTTCTGTGGTGGAGGCTCCCTCCCTAACATTTATAAAGGTAGCACTGCAGCACCGTTCAGTGTATTAACTTCTCCTGTGTATTTAGGGTGGCGTTTCATGTTTTGCATTGTTTTCTGGACAGATTTGGGGGCATTCAAAGAAGACGAGACTGCCTTTGTCTGCCGGGAGGTCTTACAGGTAACAACACAACTCCTCCACTTTAACACAAATAAACCTATATGTTTGCAGATGTGTATGTGATGTACTTCCTTTTTGCATCCACCAGGGGCTACAGTTTCTCCATTGCAACGGCATCCTACACCGCGACATAAAGGTATCTCATGACATACGATCACACAATCTGAAAGTTATTAGGCTTCTTTACACTGAGAGGCCAGGTGTATTTTCACAGAATAGCATTTATTACAAATATACTGTTATTCTAACCTATTAGTGTCTGTGTGTTGGTCCACAGGGAGACAATGTCCTGGTTAATGATGCCGGAGATGTGAAGATCTGTGAGTACTGACTTCCAGAAACAAGTTATTTTACCACTTCCTGTGTAGATCAAGAAAGAAGCTGGGTGAAGAAGATTGTTTTGTGGGTGAAGAAGATTGTTTTTATCTCTTTCTGCAGGCGATCTGGGTTTGGCAGCAAGATCGACGGACTCCATTGCGACATTAAAGAGTAGTGGAACACTCAATTGGTAAATTTATTTTAAAGTCAAAAATTCATCCTTGTGTCTGTGTTGTGTATGTCACTGTGCTCACTTCTCTTCCTGTGTGTGTGACTTCATACAGGATGGCCCCCGAAGTCATCTGTGCCAAGATGAATGGGGGTTATGATGAGAAATGCGACATTTGGTCGCTGGGAATGATGGCCGCTGAGGTTGCTAAAGCCGAAGTTCCCTTCCGCAACATGAGCTGCAGCTGGTACATACACACACACTCATAATCACAAACACATAGCCATACCCACATTAACAGCAGAGTTAATGGATGTGTAAGTAAAGCATACATTCTGTCTGTTTGTGTTTCAGGATTTTTGCCAATAATACCTTTGCATTCTGGGACCTGAAAGAAGTATATTGGTGAATGTTTTCTTCATTGCATACACACACACACACACACACACACACACACACACACTGGAAGAGTGTAATTATACCAGATGGTTCTTTTTTCAGGTCTAGGGAATTCAAGGACTTCGTCTTCAAGGCCTTAATTCCGGATCCTGGAACACGGCCTTCTGCTAAAGAGCTGCTTATGGTAAGGAAGTGCAATTCAGAATTCATATTTTTTCATGTAAATAAACTGCTACCAGTACTAACACTGTATGTGCATATGTGTCTGGGTGTGCACAGCATCCATTTGTTAACAGACCTCAGCTGACACCGTCTGTGATAGAAAACCTGCTGGAGAAGCGGAAGGTAAATCTGTTGGTTCCTTTCGGTCTCACCACATAACTCCAACCATTACCCATTCCCTAATCCTGAGTCTACATGTTCCAAGAAGAATTTTGGTGAACTGTGGGTTTAACACTGAATAAGTGAAGGTTCAGTGATGATGGCTTTACAGCTGGTTTTAAATTCAGCTTTAAAACGTGTTTTTCTATGTGTATTGTTAACCTAATCTCTGGCGGTTTACAGAACCGGATGCTGGGTGGAAGCTTTCCTGCTCAGCCTGAGCAGGAAGAAGAAAAGCAGGACCTTGGGAAAGAACAGGGCCTTCATGAAGAGCCGATGCCTGTTTCTGAGGAAGAGCAGCAATCAATGTATCAGGAAGCAAAACCAGAGGGGCCATCATCTAAAAAATGTTCTTGTCGCCGTGACCAGGCCCTACGAAGAGTTCCAGCTTTCTTCAGGCGGGTCTTTAAGCACCTTTGCTGCTGCAGGTGCAGAGGTATTTCAGAGTAAATCCACCTTTGGCCTTTACCATCAGCACACTCATCTTCACTTAACCAACTTAGCATCACTCTACTGGTTAGAAGAGGTTTATGGGGAAGTGCTCAGTGCCTTCCTCCTGTGACTGGTTACCATCAAGACTATTTTTCTAAATGACACCTGACTCTTTGTAGAAACTCCATTTACATGTAACAGATTAGTAGCCGTACAGACGGGGTTGGGGGTTTGGGAGGTTGGGTGAGCTGGGACGCATTAGATAGCTTATGTTTACATGTAATAGCTAGTTTACATGTTCTTTGCTCATTTGTGTCAGCCATCTTCATCCTTAAGTCCTCTTCCCATCATTAACCAGTCACAGGAGGGAGGCACTGGGTTTTCTCTACTTCCCCTCCCCTCTCTAAACTAGTTTGTGTGATGATGAGTGAGTTTGAAGTGCAAGTGATGAAAAGCAAGTAAAGTCATGATGAGTGAGGAAGAGTAAGAATAAACAGGTAAGTGAAATAAGGATTTGGGATATGGACTAAAGAACTATTGTTATTGTTAACTGTTATTAACTTGAGGTGTGTAGTTTTTCATGTCTGGTAGGTTGGGTCTAGGGAAACGGGTGGATTTGGTGACATGTCACCCTAAACTCACCCTGTCTCTCTGAGACCTCCAACACCCACAGGTCTTGTGCAGAGGCTCTCATTGAAGCTTCTGAAGGACAAGTGGTGAGGGATTCTGCAAAAAAACTGCAATTAATTTGACTATTTACTTATCAGATCAAAGCAATTGCTTTCTTTCCTTTTCTGGCTTTATTGTAGAATGTGTGACTTCAGTCACAGCTTCCATGAAATGGCCCTATGAGAAAGTAAGCCTTCAGTAACCCTCACTGGTCAGTCTTAATCACATTTTAATGTTATATACATGGAAAAATCAGTTAAACTGATACAAACGTATCCTGTAGTTTTGAGGTGATGCTGGAGGACCCCCACCTATCAACTGCTCTACAAGCCAGACAGTCATCCTGGAGGACCAGAAGGATTAGGAGAGGCAGACTGGGACTGAGAACCACCCACCAGAACAACATGGGGTGGCATTTGGCATGCTGACTTAAACTAACAGGTACCTATTCAATTCTCTGGAAATTCTATTTAGAAACAAGGGTTTGTAATAAAGGAAAAAGCAAAGCAGCATGAGGGCCATTAAACACAAATGGAAACAGACAGGCCTTATCTCGGGTAAGGACCAACAGGCGAGTGTGGCAAAAAGATAAGTTAAAAATTAGTCCCAATCAGCCCAGACAAAATCGGATCATAAGGACTTGATTCAGTGAAGTGGTGCCACCTAGTTTACCAAGGGCACTGTGGCATCACAGTCTCGATCATTTTGTGACACTGAAATTTGTTCACAGAAAGTCAGGAACAGAACATCCGCAATCAGTATGAATTCATATGGCCTGACTGTACCACTGGCCATAATTTTTCCTTTTCCTGCTACCGTTTCCCCCAGAAGCAACCAACCACCCAGTCAACCCTGAGGACCAGAAGGAGGAGGAGAGGCAGATTGGGATTGAGAACCACTCACCAGAACAACATGGGGTGGCATTTGGCCTGCTGATTAAAACTAAGAGGTACATATTTTGTCTTGACCTGCCGTCTTTCTGCTGTGTTTATACTGATCAGGTCTGGTTTTATTTCTGACTGTGTGTTGCAGGATGTTAACCAGAGAGACACTGGTGCTCCTTCAACCTTCAGATTTTGGAAGCAACATTTTATCAATAAAGCACCAGAAGGATAGTCCAACCTACCAACCAGTGTAATATAATACATGTATAATAAAGATATAAGACATGAATTAGTGTCTACTGATAGTTTTCTGTACTTCAGTCTTTAATTTATAATGAAAATGTTAGTAAAAAAACAGCACTGGGTGGGCTCATTATATACACAGTGGGTACAGACCCCTCTTAAATTTTGTTAAATTGCAGCCATTTGCTAAAATCAAGTTACTTTTTACACACAGCACCCCATACTGACAGAAAAACACAGAATTATTAACTTTTTGCAAATGTATTAACAAAGCTAAACCAAAGCTATAACTAAAATATCACGTGGTCCTAAGTGTTCAGACCCTTTGCTGTGACACTCATATATTTATCTCAGGTGCTGTTTGTTTCTCCTGATCATCCTTGACATGGTTCTACACCTTCATTTGAGTCCATTTGTGTTTGATTATACTGATTGGACTTGAATAGGAAAGCCACACCCCTGTCTATATAAGACCTTACAGCTCACAATGCATGTCAGAGAAAATGAGGATCATGAGGTCAAAACTGCCTGAAGAGCTCAGAGACAGAATTGTCGCAAGGCACAGCTCTGGTCAAGGTTACAAAAAAAATTCCGCTGCACTTAAGGTCCTTCAGTGGCCTCCATAATCCTTAAATGGAAGATGTTTGGGATGACCAGAACCCTTACTAGAGCTGGTCATCCTGCCAAACTGAGCTCTCGGTGGAGAAGAGCCTTGGTGAGAGAGGTAAAGAAGAACCCAGTCAGGGCTTTATGGCAGAGTGGCCTGACAGAAGCCTCTCCTCAGTTCAAGGCACATGAAAGCCTGCATGGAATTTGCTAAAAAATAGCAAAGATGGTGAGAAACTAGATTCTCTGGTCTGATGAGATCAAGATAGAACTTTTTTGCCTTAATTCTAAGCGGTATGTGTGGAGAAAACCAGGCACTGCTCATCACCTGTCCAATACAGTCCCAACAGTGAAGCATGGTGGTGGCACCATTGTGTTTTGCGGCTGCAGGGACAGGACGACTGGTTGCAATCGAGGGAAAGATGAATGCGGCACTATGGTAAGAGTAGCCGCATACATAGAAAGTGAAGTGTTACACTGCAGCACGTCACACGGTGCACACAAAATGTGCCCTCTGCATTGTTCCGGTCACCCGGTATTTTTCCCGATCCCAGTCAGGTGTCCTGTTCTTGTAATTAAAACCTTGCTTGTTCCTGAGTCGAGTGTCCTCCCTGCACCGTGACACTTTAATTTCCTAGGAATGCCAGTGTACTAAGTGAATCAGTATTTATTTGTATGAAATGAAATCAAATGTGATAAAACGAAGGTACCCTTGTACATTATGGGGGCTCTTTGCAAGTTGTGCTTCTCTTCGTCTCTCCTCTCAAGAGTGATATCTGTATGGCAGGGTGAAAGAAGCCTTTCCTGCATTCACACCACAAGCGGTGTCGCTCATTTAGACAAGCCAGATTCATTTAGGAACAAAATGATGTGGACTGACTAAAGATTATTTGGTCATTAAAAATTTTTTTGGCTTTGCATGGTTCAAGAAGGACATTGCATCCCAAGAAAACACCTGCTACCTACCGTTGAATTGGGTGGAGGTTCCATCATGCTTTGGGGCTGCGTGGCTAGTTCGGGGACTGAGGCTCTTATTACAGTCAAGGGTTGGATGAATTCAACCCAATACCGACAAAGTTGAAATTACGCAGAGGTTGGTTATTCCAACAAGACGGCAAAACGCGCTTCCTTGAAGCGATACATTGATGTGCCATGCTAACTGTTAAGCTGTGAATGAGACTTGTTCTTTTTTTGATGAATGATCAAGCATTGTGGCTATGTGAATAGAATTATTGTTGTAAGAAAAATCATCGGACTGAAATTTTTATTTAGTTACGTTTAACCGAATGCTCCGCGTTTTGGGCTCAAAAGCTAGTCGTGGTTAAGACCAATAATGAGCGCCACCCTCACAATCCCACCACATAATGCGTTTTATAACTATACTTCATGATCTCAGTGAACAAACTGAAAAGTAGGTCTATAGGGATCACATGCTATTTCTACACTACCAACAACAAGCAACGTTCACAGTAAAAACACACCTGGCACACCCACAGCATCCGATATTTTCTTTCTCCTTCCTCGCGATGTCACGGTAAAATGATCAATTTATAATCACGGCATTAATCAACCTCTCCTCCATCTTGGTTTGAGGGTCTGCTTCGATGCCTTGTTTCTGGCGGTTGTGCGTTAATGCGCCACAATGCGCAGAGGTACAAGTTGGAAATCCCACTTACTACCATTGTGTCCCTGAGCAAGACAATTAACCCTAAATTGCTAAAGGGGGGGCCTGTCCCCTGTAACTACTCAAGTCGCTCTGGATAAGGGCGTCTGATAAATGCCATAAATGTAAATGTATTACAATTATAAGGTCATTACTCCATTACTATGTCTGACCAACATTTATGTTATGGCACCACAACTGCAAGTAATTACTCATTAACTGTAAGAACTCATTCAGTCTTATAACTTTCATAAAATGTATTTCTTTCTTTTTTCCATTATGGATACCCTACAGTTAATAAATCATAATTGTTAGCCAATATTTTGTGATCTGCAGTGCAATATAGATTAGCTCCAATGTATCTGTGTAGTCATTACTTTTTGTGGCTGAAAAACGTTGGGAAAATAAACAGCACGATATGCATGATAAATGATAATGCAAATAATAAAGTTTCTTAAATGTCTTTATTAAATCAGGTCAAATATTTTGGACCCCCAGCATAAGCCATTTAAAAACAAAGTTCAAAACATCCCTTACAAAACCTCAAGCCTATAGCTGTTTGCTGATCATTTTCTCAGGGTGGAAAGGGTCACTAACGTAAGTGACCTTACCAAAGAGAGAAGTGAGGGGGCACACAGAGCTGCCCCCCCACTCTTAATGGTCCCAGGTACCCCACACCCTCCCAATGGACTGCAATCAATGGCCCAACACTCCCCCATGCTGCTTATTTCACATTAAAAGGTTCCCATAGCATAATTTTGCGCCATGGAAGAGCACCTACCCCTCACCCTCTGAAACTGCTTCCAACTATGATGAGCAGATGAACACGTTAAAAAAAGTAAATATGGAGCCAAAAACTGAAGGCGTTGTGGCTGAAAGGCTGTAGCGGACTATACTGGAGTAAAAGTGGGGAGGACGCTACAATCCTACCCTCTTCCTACCCTGGTCTCTCGGAACAGTCATTGGAGGATTATCTGATAAACTTGAGATGCATTTTCTTTGTCCTTCTCTGGTTCTGGTCCCCTTTACAATACTGGGAGTGCCACCGGGCCTTCTGACCTTCTTCCCCTCCATTCGACAGACCAACCTTCATTCTTTTCAGTTGTGTACACACAAAGAGGTTTAAGGGGGGGAAGAAACCACCCAGCAGACAAGATGTCAGCAGGACAGGGCAGGTAGTTTAGTAATCAGCCCAGAGTTGATGCCATAGGCTCTTTTTGTAGCCCCCAACAATCTCAGTGAGTGCCCTCTGTAGCTTTTGTTCCCTGGTCACTGCTACCTTCAGCCGACTCTGAGAACAAATGAACATTTCAGTTATTTGAAATATGTGGCAAAACAAACATATTCTATTCTAGTGTATTAAATAGAGATTACATATCAGAGATTTGATTCGAAAGAATGTTCAATATTTTAAGACAGAAGTTCCATAGATTTATTCCAATGTACATTAAGTATTATTTTAATTGAATGTTTTTGCTTAAACAAAATGTACATTACATTTTTATTATTAGTAATATTAATGTATGTCATATTATTGATGTAATGTAAATTAAGAAAGACAAACAGGAGTCAAAATTAGTCATTAAAGGCAGAAATTGTAAAAAAAAGTTCAACTTTTACCTGTAGATTTACTATCCTGTGGCTGAGGTGAGGTGGGTTGAGTCTGTTGCTGGGTTTGCCTGTGTCACAAAGAATGTGTGTGTGTGTGGGGGGGGGTTATTTCACACACACACACACACACACACACACACACACACACACACACACACACACACACACACACACACACTAAAAGGACTTTAAGGGACTTCTTACCTGTCAAAGTAGGCTTGTCTCTTTCTGCGCAACTCCTCGGCAGTGAGGTTCTCACTTGAGGGAGTGATCTTGGTGGCTGGCGGTGAGGCTGTTGTCACTGTTACGTTGCCCTCCTTAGGCATAATAGGTGTGCTGCTAACCGCCCCACCTGAACCTTTTACAGATGCATTGAAGTGCATTTAAAGTCATGTGGACAGTTCTATGTGCAGTAATATTTTAATAATTAAAATTATTATTATAGCAATGCTGAGTCTTCACCTTGCATGCTGAGCTGAATGGCCCTTCGGAGGTCAGCTTCTTCGTCCTCCACCTCCAAGTCCTGTCGGCTCAGGGCCAAAGCCTTCCTCAACTCCTCATCTTCCTCATCAACCACCCCTTCCACCAGCCCCTGTCCTGTTTCAAGCGCTCGCTGTGATGATCTGTTTAATGGCAGCGAAAGTGAGTTGGGACTGTAAACTACGTGTCACAGTCAATTACATGTCATGGTCAATGGAAAACGTGTGGTCTAATGATGAAATGTAAAGCTTAAAGGTCACCTTTCATGAAAATTTCAATTTGTGACATTATTTAACATTAATAGAGTTCGCCTAGCCTGTCTATGGTCAAAGCACAAGAGTGGTGTGTCCATTCTGCTTCACTGTTCAGAGAGTTTACATGAAACGTGAATTTACATGAAACGTTACTCAACTTCCTGTCGGTGGCAAACATTGTGGTTGGTGAATGACGACGTAATTTCCGCGATGGCCCACTCATTTCTACAGGCCTCTCTTCTCCTCATTACGCAAACTGAAACTCCTGGGGAAATCTCATTGTAGGACTGGCTAAAAGCAATTAGGGGACTACTAAGGCCTATATAAAAGCAAAAAAAAAAAGATTCATGATTCATGAAACATGCTAGAGGAGATGAACCATTAATGTTCATGGCATAATGTAATGAGACTTCAGGGCTTATCCTGCACTGTGTTCAGTAGCATGATCACCAAAATTACTAAAACAAAACTGGCTTTATAGGGCCCTGCTCACCTTTGCCCACTGCTTCCTTGGGCCTCATCTTCACCAATCAGCTTTGGCCTTTGTTGCTGCTGCACACGCATGATGCCGAGAATCTGCTCAGCCTCACAGTCTGGCAGGTTTCCCCGTATGACAAATATGGAATACCCTAGAAACAGGTCACCTGAGGTCATTATACCCAACCAAAGGGATTACAGTCATTGAACTTGAACAGAGGACTTAGGGTGTCCTCATTGTACACTGAAATTTAATGCAGGAATCAGGAACAAAGAATGCTCAGAAGTCTTTTAAATAAGCTTAAAATGAAATGCAGGCATGCCTTGCATGTTCAAATAACAAAATAAACCAACAAACAAATAAATAACCACTTCAGAACAATCGTTACCTTCTTGCTGTAACTGTGCCAGGAAGAGTGCCAGGTATGTATCTGATATCAGCTCTGGTCCCGTCAACAGAGAGTTCAGATTAAACCACTAAAGCAAGTACAAATTGCATGTGAGACTTTTTTTGTACATATTTCTGAGTAAAATGACACATGAGGACCCTCCGTACGATACCTGTTGTCCAAGTTTGCGCACTGTAAACCAGTGCTCCTTGTAGTTACATATAAAGGCCTTCTCATTTCTGAGGAAAAAAAAAAAAGGAAAAAACTCGTAAGGGTCAATAAAATATATGTACCACATTAGAAGTAGAGGTTCATAATCAGAAGCAATATATGCTAATGAATTAATTAAATTTGAACACTAAGAGCAGACAATGCTTACATTGGGTCTATCATTAATCGCTGGTATTCTCTACTGTTGAAGAGCATTAGTTCCAAGCCCCAAACTCGCAATGCATTACTGATAACCTACACAGGGTGACAGAAAAGCGTTTAAAAACAACAACCATGCACACAACCTGCGACAATCTTCTGTGTAACACATATCAGTTTAATTTTCTAAGCACAGACAGAAAACGGAGTTCTAGCTTTTTTCCCCCCACTAAAAAAAAATAAATAAAAAAATAAAAATTCATAATACAGTACTGTGCAAAAGTTGTAGTAAGTAGTGAAACTATATATTTTTTGTTTCCATGTTCAACTTCAAGTGAGCTTTATTGTCACTCCAGCTACATGCATGTTAGACAGCACATAGTGAATTATTTAAACAGAGTTACATACTGACATGGAGAGTGCCTTACTGAACTATCTAAAATTGCAAAACACTTGAATAATGTATTAAATGTGAAAGTGGCAATGTCTTTTGATTTGAGGAGGAAAAAAAAAAAAAAAAAAAACTGTTGCTATCCTCCAGCTGGAAATCTGCTACAAGAACTGCATGTTGGTCTCTCTCAAACCTTTAAACTGCTGAATGAAATTCAAGCAACAATTGTATTGCACTTCTATTAACAGTAGGATGAAAGAGTCTCTTTCTATACACCCATCATGTAATTGGTTTAACTGGAAATAAACGTAAATCTGTTTTTGATTGTTGTTTGACCAAGTGTTCTTAGATGAGCAGTGGTTTTGCACAGCGCTTCCATAAGGTTCTCATGACAGGAGAAAATAGGAGAATATGAATGAATGAATGAATGAATGAATGAATGAATGAATGAAACCGATAAGCTTCATATGGACCACACAGTAGATTTAGGCGCCTTACCTGTATGGAAAAGAAGCCGCTGTCGTCCATATTGCCAGATGGTTGCTGTGGGAACAAAGGAAAAAATGGGGGGACATGCGGAATGAGCGATGCCTCTAGGACACGTTTCGGTTCGAGGGAAGCGACCTCACCTGCAGAAAGGTCCTGTACTCGTCGCTCATCACCCCACCCTCCGCCATCCTCATGCGCTCCTCTTCGTCCAGCTGGTGCGCGATCGACGACAGGTCCACCGGCGTGAAGTACTCCCCCTGCAGCAGGTTGTTCAGGCAGTGCTGGGCGCATAGCGAGCCTTCTTGCTGTCGGACGACACGGCCAGATGTTATCAAAGCACTTCGGTCGACAGCAGATGTTGCGATCAGCCAAAACCACTCACGCCCGCGGCGCTAGCCCTGCTAGCAAAGCGATCGCACTCGCCGTGTCGGGCAGTGCGAGCCCCCGCCGAGCCGAATAAATTGCAAACATTGCCACAAATTGCCCGGTGCAGCGATTGCGACAGAGGCAACTGTTATGCACGGCCGGGTTTCGCCAGACTTTTCCAGATTTGCGATATGACGCTAATAGCCAGTTAGCCTAGCATGGCTAGCTTCGTACACAGAAGTTCTGCGACCTTTAATCGGCATCGTCTTAATTACAATGACAACAGCTTCGCTATAACGCGCTACTGGGGTCGCCAGCGACCTCCGACCGCTTGAGCTTTAATTCCTCCAGCTGGTTCTCCTGTTAAAGCATTAAAAGCACCGGCAGCTTACTTTTTCGTGAAAGATGGCGTCCATATTTGAACAGTGTGAAGCAACATCCTTTGAACTTTGACTCCTTTCTGATGAACAGACTTCCAGGTCAGCCTGGCGACTCGACTGGAAACAGAATTCAACGGCGGAGGGTCGGATTGTCGCCTTAAAAGAGATAGTTGGACGCATTTAGGCTCAGTTTTAATTATGACATTTAAGCGCATATATATACACACACACACACACACAATACAGACAAAAGTTTGGACACACCATCTCATTCAATGTGTTTTCTTTATTTTCACGACCTACATTGGTAGATTCTCACTGAAGGCATCAAAACTATGAATGAACACAAAAAAGGTGAATTAACTGAAAACATGTTTTATATTCTAGTTTCTTCAAAATAGCCACCATTTGCTCTGATACCTGCTTTGCACAATCTTGCACAATCTTGGCATTCTCTCGATGAGCTTCAAGATGTTGTCACCTGAAATGGTTTTCCAACAGTCTTGAAGGAGTTCCCAGAGGTGTTTAGCACTTGTTGGCCCCTTTGCCTTCACTCTGCGGTCCAGCTCACCACAAACCATCTCGATTGGGTTCAGGTACGGTGACTGTGGAGGCCAGGTCTCCACTTTTTCTTAAGTACATAACTCCACATTCATAGTTTCAACTCATTCATAGTTTTGATGCCTTCGGTGAGAATTTACCAATGTAAATGGAAATGAAAATAAACAAAACACATTGAATGAGAAGGTGTGTCCAAACTGTTGGCCTGTACTGTATATCTAATTATAATAATGTATTATATGTTATACTGATTGACATTCATCGATGAACCAGATACCGTTTTCGTTCACAAAACCCTATTCTACACGTTATAAGATCAACGTGACTGATCCTTGACGGTGATTTCTGCGCGTTGTCAAGCGAGTTGGGCGCACTTGGCTGTCGTAAAAACCCGCCCGTTAACGTCACCCCGTTGCCCCGGCAACAGTGTACGGCATATGGATTGGAACATGGCGGAAGGCGAAAAAACATTGTACGCACAGGAGCTGAGCACGGTAATGGTTTTATTTTTCTTGCGTTCGCGACCCGGCCCGTTGAAGTCGTCTTCGCGCGTTTCGGCGACCGTGGGACGGCTTGTACGAGTTCTCGCCAGACTGGTGCAGCCTTAACACGATGGGCCGAACAGAAAGTCCCCATGTTTTTCCCATCTTCCTCCTTCTCTTTTCAATCCCGCGAGTGGGTGCGTCGTGGCGTGGAACGGACGAAACTCGGGGACCCGCGTAGCTCGGTGATGTGTAGCAGGTGATGTGAGCCTGAGGGTGACAGCCGCACACGGCAGCCTGACGCTCGAACGCGTTCGGTCAAACGTCCCGCTTTCCACCCACCTCTCCTGTTTCCAGGATTATTTTATTTTTTTTTAATTCGGAGCTGAATTACACGGGGCACACGGGGCAGCGATCCAACAGCGTCCGTACGGAGCATCCAGATCTGTCCCGGCATGCTGAGCATCCTGCATGCTCAGACTGGGTACTGTAAAAAACTAATAACGTAAAGATCATCTTTACATAGAACCGATTTTAAAATCTTTATAATGAAAGAATGATTATTTTCTTTGGTGAGGTATGGTTCTCTGCGCTGAAATGAACTAAGATAAGATAAACCTTTATTAGTCCCACAAGTGGGAAATTGCACTAGATTGTCAACTAGATAACTTAAAGTGGCAATAATATACCTAAATGTCTGGCTTTGGTGGTGCCCGTGGTTCTGTGAAGGGTATCCAGCAAGGCTGAATGCTGTCACTGAATCAAATGAACAATTTAATGGTTTGCACAGTTATGCAACCAGTTAGATGGAAGTTTTATTTATTTTATTTTTCACCCAACAGATTTTTGTTGTTGTGGAATATAGAAATAATTTATTGGGGTGTAACAGAGGTGTGTACTTATTTGAATTATAGCTTTTAGTACACTTTTGTATAGTGTTTCTATAATCTTAGGATTTTCTGTATATAATAAATGTAGAGTCTATAATTGTTTTAATGTTGCTTATATGTGTTCTGGTTTTGATACCTTCAGAATGTAGTTAAGACCACTTGTCAACTAAAGTAGAGCACTGAATTCTCGTTGTTTTTGTCGTGCTTGATCAGAGATGGCGGCAGGCGCCAGACTGTGCTGCAGCCATCCTGCGCCATGTCGTGGAGCAGGGACCTCAGATCTACTGCTTGGCGGCAGAGCCCAAGACTCAGGAGGAGGAGCAGGAGGTCCAGCAGCGAATCCTGCATCCGCTGGAGTGGTTCCTCTTTGGGGAAGAGCCTGAGGCCGGACTGGGGAAACTGCAGCAGGGAAGTGGGGGCTCTGGCTCCCAGCTGTGTGGCCGTGTGTTCAAGGAGGGAGAGACGGTCTACTCCTGCAGGTTAGAGACCACGGGACCACCTGTACCTTTCAAAACTGGTTCAGTCGTACACACAAAAAAAAGCAAAAATCAAGGTGCTTTTTTAATGTTGCATATTTTCTTTTTGGCATTCCACTTACACCTTGTATTCTCCACATTATTACAGTAGATCTGTTGTTTGTGGCAGACATAAAACATGTTATGTCTCTGATGATGTTAGAAACATTTTCCTTAAATTGTGTTACTGCAGATTATTCGAAATAACTTATATCACGGTGATAAAGATAAGATGTGATATCTACGTTTATGCAGTCATTTTATGTCCACTATTCTTGGATGTTTTTGTTTTCTGAATTGACATTAAAGGCTCTTTTTTTTTTTATTATTCCAGGGACTGTGCCATTGATCCCACCTGTGTGCTCTGCATGGACTGTTTCCAGAGCAGCGTACACAAAGGCCATCGATACAAGGTGTGCGACGCTTGCACTTAACACGCTGCGGTTGGGCAAATTTGTAAAACTAATTTGCACTTGCAGTACGTAAGATTTTGCCGCCTGCCAAAAAGGGAGTAGTGTTTCTCCAGAAAGCTGTGGTCATCTTATCACTTATATGTTTAAGGAAGTGGTGACAAGAGTACAGGATGAGTAGTGAGAAGCTGAGCTTGAAGGAGAAGGAAAGTTTTTTTTTTTTTTGTATGTACAGAACAGCTTGATCAGCTGGAACTAAGCTTGTCACGATTCTGAAATGTCAAACTCAATACTGATACTAAGGATGGTACTCTATACTATTTCCGATACTACAAGGAGAGAAAAAAACATACAAACAATACCTTTTAGATTTGTTTAAATATTAAAAGAATATTTTTAATTAAGACAGAACACCATACACATGCACGTGCAACGGATCGGATTTGGATCGGATCACTGTTTTAAGTCACAGCAAAACAAGACAAATTTAAGTCCACTTATTTATTTAAGTATTTTTGCACATTAAAAAACATTCAACTCAGGACTCGTTCTATGTAATTATATAAAATCAAATTAAGGTACAATATAGTGCATGATAATTATGTTCGTTAATGTGGACACAATTTAAAAACAACTATATTGTGGACAAGTGAGTTCCGTGCATCACATGGCAAGTTTTCAAACTGCTTATATTGCTTTTGTGATAACTTTATACTGAATGTACTATCCAGTAGTACAGCACGACAAGTGCTACAATGTCTCACACACACACACACACACACACACACACACACACACACACACACACACACACACACACACACACACACACACACACGTGTATCCAACCACAAATGCACCCATAACTATCGTTCGGATCACGTATCAACAGTGCTCAGTTGCACCACTAATACAGACAAATTACATGAAGAAATTAATAAATAAATACAAGATATGTGCTAATTGATATGGTAATTGATAGATTTTTTTAAATTAATACCTGAGAGTCCATTTTTTTTGACTACATTAGGCACAGATCATGTTCTGGCAGTGTTTACTGTTCTATTAACCTTTAACATGACTAACCAGAAGTCGGGGTGACTGCACTTCATCCTACTTCACCTCTTAGTAAGGCCTGCTAGCTGTCCAAATAATCACACAACACAATGTAGATATCCTGGAACTGTTATTTCTTTACATTACTTTGATAATTTCAGTCATCTTAATCTTAAATGTCTTTAATATGATCAGCCTACAGGCATAATTGTTTAACCCAGGTTGAACACATAGTCCATTCACTGAATGTCAGAACTGTGTAAACCACAGATGCATGCCTCTTCGGGAGGGGGCTTCTGTGACTGCGGGGATGTGGAGGCGTGGAAGACCGGCCCCTGCTGCTCCCAACATGACCCCGGGGCCTCTGTCGCCATGGAAACGGTGCGTCCCAGTGCTGTCTCTAATGGTTTTTGTTGGAGTTTTCATGTGGAGTTTTCCACGTGGAATGTATGTTTGTGTAAATGAGCCGACCCCAGATATCCTGCAGTTCCTGTTCTGGAGTCGCAGGGTGGCCAGAATTTCTTCCTTCTCCTGCCCCAATTAGCGGCCTGTTCTCAGGCCTGTTCCCTAAGAAGCGCCTGGGAAAGTGACACACAGGAAACTGACTGTCATCAAAAGTGAAAAGGGGCGGTTGTCCTTGGTGGAATTTGTGTGTTATACTGTTTAATATATGCAACGCAACCAATTATATTAACTTTTAGAAATCATGACAGTTATTATAGAGTAAGTTTTATTGGTGACATTACCCAATAGCCATTCATGCAAAAGAGAAAGAGAGAGACAAAAATAAAATAGTCATCTTTGTCACAGTTTAATCAGTTACAGACAGCAAGAGACGTGTTTTTCCCTGCCGTCCCAAGAGCTTTTTTTTTTTACATTTTGTAGTAGATGTTGGAAAACCCAGAGCAACTGGTGACTTGTTCTTTCTAGCCCTTTGGTCGTTCGTCATCATCATGAGCTGATCAGCTGGTGGAGTTTGGTTGGTGACAATGTTTGCTTTAATGGTACTATGCCAGTGTAAATTTAGACGAGTTGTTCTTGAGTCACTGAATCAAAGCACACACTCCTGAAATGCAGATATGTTTACATGCTGATTGTTGTTGTCCTCCTTTATGCCAGACTGGGAACAGGCTTTGAATTTGAATTATAGAACACACACACAGTCACACACTTTCTGTAAACAGGTGTGGCTTTTGTTGGCCTGCCTGCTTTGTACAGTCTATAATGAACTGTGACAGACTTGATGCGACACACACACACACACACACACACACACACACACACACAATCTGTCATGGCTAAGATCCCAGTCTTTTGACCTGGAGGTGTGATCTGCAGGCCTGATCTGATTAAAGATGCCCTGCTTTCTGTTTCTGTATGACATTAGTAGCACTGGGTTCCTCTTTACTTTTATAACCACACCAGTGGCTATTTAAAAAAAAAAAATAATACAAGCCTGTCAGTGCCAAAGCAGATGGATTTGCTAATTATAGCTACAGGATGTTGTGTTTTTATAAAAAAAAAAAAAAAAAAAAAGTGATTATTTGTCACAATAAAATGTGACCTCTGCATTTGACCCGTCTGGCGTAAGAGCGGTACGCAGCCATGAACTGGAGCAAGTTGTGCAAGTCCCTCTTATTTACACTCAGCTTTTTTAGATGTCCATGGACACACTGAATAAGGTTTCCAAATCACTATGGTTTCAGATTCAGATTCTAGTGAATTTTAATGTTAGACTCAGTAATCTTCTAACATAAGTCATTTACATTTATGGCATTTGACAGACGCCCTTATATAGAGCGACTTACAATGTTAATTTATTGTTAATACACAAATAACCACCAGACCTTATGAATATGTAGTTTGTCCACATTATTAATCTATTATCACCTTGTGATTATCAACATCTGTGATTTTATAGAGATTTTGACCACCAGTATATATAAATATATAAAACATATTTGTAATTTATATCTGTGTTTCCTCTCTCCTGTGCAGGACGAGTGTGTGTTGGAGGTTGGTCTGCAACAGAGAGTAAAGCTACTCTGCCAGGTGCTGCTGCGCTACGCCTCCAACCTGTTGGTGTGGGAGGAGGACTCTGAGTTGCCGGCTGAGCTCCAACCTCGGTATGACACTTTGTTCATAGACACGTTCTTCCAGAATCTGTTATACCTGCTGCCTTAAACATTTAAAACAAGTTCACCTTATTCTCTGCATTCTTTATATGTTGAATTAATATACCGAATAATGAATTTAATTAAGCACTGTGGTTACCTTATGCTGATTTCCAGGGTTAAGGACAACACCTATTACTGTGTGTTGTACAATGATGAACACCACTCCTATGAGCAGGTCATACACACCCTCTGCCGCTCCATCAACTGCACGCAAACTGAGGCTCAGGCACACACAGCTCTCATTGACAGGGAGGTATGGTGCCATACCCAGCCACACACAGACACACACACCAGTGCACATCCATATCCAAATATTTTTCTGTGCCTTTCCTTCCCTTGGCACTGTAGGGCCGCAGAGCAGTGAAAAGAGGCACCCTGAGGTCCTGTCAGCAAACTAAGGAGCTCATTAAGGTGAGTGGTGTATCTTGACTAGGTAGAGCTCTACTGGGCACACTGTCAAAGGGATAGATGGGCTAGAAACGAAATTAGATGCAATCTTCGATTTCATTCTTACCTCTCAGACCACCTCGGAGCACATCTCCCTGCAGCCTCTTCGAGTGGAGATCCTGCACTCTGTGGTGATGGCCCATCAGAGCTTCGCCCAGCGGCTGGGGCCCTGGTTTCAGCAGATCATTGGATACTCTGGTAAGTGCAGCCCACTCCTGTAGCATGTCTCAGCATTCACTGAGCCTCCCTGACATCAATTATATTGAAATTATCTTATTCAATATTAATTAAGTTAATAATATCTAATTGGTGAAAGTGCATATTGAAATGATTTACGTAGCTTATTTCATTATTAAATTGATTGAAAATCAGCAACTACCTATAGCATTACCAACTACCCTAACATTTCGATGTGTGTATGATCCTCAGTTGGCCTCAGGCAGATCTTCTGTCAGGTCGCTTTGGAGCCAAGCCCAGATCCGAACCAAACCAGCCTTATCAGCCGACTCATGTTGCACGATGCTCGGCTCTACAAAGGTCAGCCTCCCTGCCCTATACTGTGCATCACACTTCAGAGCCCCGTAGATCATTAAGAAGTCCACCCAGATGAACTGATTTACTCACTGACCAGGTCTGCACTCTGAATCCCTTTATTTCCTATGGGACGTACGTCTGAAGCGCCTCCAGCGGAGCGCAAAGCGACCCTCTCTAAGATTCTGTGGTCAAAGTTGATTGTAGTTGAACTTTTACCAATGTGCGTTGGTAATGATGCATTAATGCACAACCAATACAAACAAGGGATCAAAGCAGATAATCAAAGCAGAGGTTGATTATAGCAATTTAAATCAGGGAGGAGGAAAATATCAGTCACGTGCTATTTCTACACTGCCAACAACTAGCTACGTTCACAAAAAAAAAAAAAGGTCGTTGGTAGTGTAGAAATAGCATGTGATCCCAATAGACCTACTTTTCAGTTTGTTAACTGAAATAATGAGGTATAGTTATAAAACACATTATGTGTTGGGAACATGAGGGTGGTGCTCATTAGTGGCGACTAGTTTCCTCTTTTCCCCCCTTTAATCCATGCTGCTGCTTGTTTGACTTCGTTTTCTTGCCCTTCAGGAGCACGTAAGGTCGTTCACGAGCTGATCTTCTGTAGTCTCCTGATGGAAACGGAATACAAGCGGCAATTTGCCATCGAATTTACCAAGGTACAATGTTTACATACACAATGAGTACAAATGTTTACATACACAAGTAATAATTATTCAGCATTTTCGGGATAATTACACTTATTTTCCCATATCTTACTTATACTTTATGAAGTCAATAGATGTTTATGTAATTCTTATTAAAAAAATAAAAATAAACACAATTTTTAAAGCAGCTTAAAAGCTATCAGGTACCCAATGAAGGACTAGTCTATTAACATTTGCTGAGGTGCTGTCTGTGGTGCTGAACCTCACTCTTGAAAATCATTGTGAAATTGTCCGTCATCGCGATAATGCATTTCACAGCACTACAAGCAGCTTCAGAAGGACTTCATCAGTGATGACCATGAGCGGAACATTTCAATCACAGCCATATCAGTCCAGATCTTTACTGTGCCCACGCTGGTGAGAACATACACTAACTGCTTCTGTGTGTTTTTTTTTTTTTTTCTTTCTTTTGAACAGATTTTATTATACGTTTCTCATTTACATTTACATTTTCTCAAAACTGATATACGCAGGCCAGGCAACTGATTGAGGAAGTCAACGTCATAAAGGTCATCACTGATACTGTGATGGAGATGCTGTGGGAGCACCTGGATGCAAACCACCGCTTTCACTTCCAGGGGTACAACTCGGACAAGTTCTTCAGAGTCCAGGTCATCTTCCATGACCTCAGGTATCTTAAAAAACCCTCTTAGATTATCACTAATGATGCTTTTTTCGAGTTTTTCTGCTTCGATTGTTTGTCCAAAGCTAATGCATAGATTCCCACTCAGGTACATTTTAATAAGTAAGCCCACCACCTGGACAGAAGAGTTGAGGACCCAGTTCCTAGAAGGCTTCAGTGCATTTTTAGGCCTGCTTAATTGCATGCAGGTATTTCTATCATGCAGCTAGTTGTAAGATACCCGCACTGTCATATGAAGCATTCCGCTTACAGCACGCTCTCTCTCTTATAGGGAATGGAGGAGGTTAAGAGGCAGTTCGGGCAGCACGTCGAGGTGGAGCCTGAGTGGGAGGCGGGATTCTCCATTCAGATGCAGCTGCGCCACATCCTTGCCATGTTCCAGGACTGGTGCTCCTCTGATGTGAGGGTCTCATGCTAATTGT
This sequence comes from Denticeps clupeoides, assembly GCF_900700375.1. Classification (NCBI taxonomy): domain Eukaryota; kingdom Metazoa; phylum Chordata; class Actinopteri; order Clupeiformes; family Denticipitidae; genus Denticeps; species Denticeps clupeoides. Next base: position 33,136,585 of record NC_041707.1, read on the forward strand.
GGACTGCAGTGCTGTGGAATGTGTAGAGGCACAAGCAGTGAACAATCAAATGTGGGGCATTCAGTTTTTCTTATTGATAGTACTGGTGAATAAAATAAAGAATACCTTGAACATGTAACCTGAGATCCTTACCTACATACATTTTTGCTTGTAAATGGGGGAACATTTCAGTAATTCATATAATATAGGTACATAAAGGACTGCTGGTCATAGTGAGTCATGCATGCAGGTGAGACAAGGTGTTATGATTGTGTGATGCATGGACTAGTGAATCACATACGTTTTTTTTTAAATAATCAGTAATATTTTAAATGCAAATGGTTTGAAATTTGTGAACGAATTCTCAAGTTTAGCTAGGTTTGAACATTCAATTTCATTTTCTTGTTTTTAATCCCCACTTGACAATAACACACATACAATAGTTGTTTTATGTATTGCTTATGCTTGTAACAGGCTTAACAATGCAGTAAAGGTGTGTATAGATTTGTGTGTATAGGTAGGCTTTTCCAAAGGCAGGAACCAGAGATCCTTAAAAAATTGTTAAAGGAGCTTAAAATCTGGTTCTGGAGCTACCAGGTACCTAGTGAAGGACTGATCTGTATTTGTCTATGAAATGTTGCTTAGGTGCTGTCTGTGGTGCTGAATATCACACTTTAAAAAACAGATGACTCTTTTGTGTGATTGTCAAAATGTACTGTGATCCCATTTAATTTTCTTATTTTTAATCCCCAGTTGACAATAGCACTACCCAGAATCAATGAATGATGTTCTAGTGAACATCATAAAGAAGACTATTTGGACACCAGATGTGTTATTGGACTGTTAAATCAGAGTATCTTTTTGCAGAGATGCCACCAATATTTGTACAAGAAACCTGTCCTCTGTTTGCCCTCAGGATAAGGTGCTGCTCCAGGCCTTCAAGGAATGTCACAGGGCCCTGATGCGCTGCACCAACCAGCCCTTCCGTGGTGAGGCCAACGACTTCTACATGTGCAAACACATTCTGCACACACGTCCCTACAAAGTGTCCCAGGAGCCTGTCAGCATCCACGTGCCCATCTCCAGGCTGCTTGCTGGTGAGAAGCCTTCCCTCAACTGATACAACTGCCTCCCTGTTTTCTGCCCCTTATGAATAATTTTTCTTCAGGTCTGTATGTACACTTGTGCAGGACCGGTTCCATTAAACACCTTCATGAGTATGTGGACCCCGTAAGTTGCACGTGTCACTCAATGAATGCTAGTGACCACAGTCTTAAGGGTGAATCTGAAACGTGATTGGCTCATCAACGTTTCAGGTGAGTTTGGACTTCACCTATCTGGTGGAGCATCCGCTGCGTTGTGTGGTGCTGGCTGCTCAGGTGTCTGCGGAGATGTGGCGCAGGAACGGCCTCTCACTCGTCAGCCAGGTAAAAATAATGTATTTGTTACTTTAAAAGTATGTCTTGAATGTACTTCAAGCGCGTGAGTGCATTTGTTTTTTTTTTTTTTTCCCCTTTCATTTTTCTTTCAGGTGTATTACTATCAAGATGTGAAGTGCAGAGATGAAATGTATGATAAAGACGTCATGATGCTGCAGGTATTATACTGCTCATGATCTAAGCAAAGAATGGAAATAAAAATGATCAGATATTTGAATTTAAGCATGAGCTTGTCATTTAGATTGCTGCTTCCAAAATGGACCCGGACCTTTTCCTCATCCTGATTTTGCTGCGTTTTGAGCTCTTTGAGATTTTTAATGGTAGCTGCTCAAGCAAGGATAAAGTAAGTGTCTAATGCTGATCTTGGATGATCTGTCAATGCTTTGTCAGGTATTATCATGTTTATTGGCACTGGTCTAAGCAAATTAAATAATTAGTAGGACTTAAGTCATGTACAGCATAATGAGAAAAACCACAAAGTCAGGAACGACACTGGCCAAATAACCAAAAACAAGAATATAAACACCCAACCTAAAAACTAGTGTCCATGTAGGAGAGTGGTGACCACTAGTGGCAGGAGGCTGCTAGGGTCAGTGCGTTATGAGATTTGGGGTGGAAACACAGTGAATTTGGTCGAATCTTTTTTATATTATTTTGTTAAGAATAGTCACTTTGGTTTCATTTCAAGTAGAACTTAATTATCCAACATGGATAAAGGAAAACAAAGTGTGAAAAATGTACATGTAGCTGGCTGCCTGCCTCCACCTCACTTCCTTGTTTTAATGTTGATGCTTGTGAAACTTGACTCATGATTAGTCATATTTCATTCTTGTGAATTTCTGTGAATACTGTACTGACTATGTGTATGGCATAAATAAGTAACTTCCTGTTTGACAGGAAGTGCTGAAACAGTGGAACAGGGTTACTGAAGAGATGCTATTTCTGCTCATCGTAATCACAGGTGAGTCGTGGCCGTTCGGTTGTGTTGCTATTGTATAATTTGTGAATTTCGGGTGACTCCTTTTGTGATGCAGGAGAGAGGTACGTCCCAGGCATCAGTGATGTGACCAGGGAAGATGTGACCATGCGGGAGGTCATCCACCTGCTTTGTATTGAACCCATGGCCCACAGCAGCCTTGTCAAAGGCCTCCCTGAGAATGTGAGATGGCAGACTAATTACATGATTTGACCATGGAGTTTGCTAATTTTGTCCACTTTTAAACCACTTCTAAATCATATCTGATGTTTTTTTTTTATATTGCTACCCCAGGAAAGTCATGAAACTGGTCTGGAAACTGTCATCCCCAAAGTTGCCACTTTCAGGTAAGTGGCTGCTGAGATCTGACTGAACGAGTTCCTGTTTTCCTGCTGCGTTGTTGCTGACTGCTTCTGGAACCGTGTGTGTCCACCCTCCAGAAAACCTGGAGTGTCTGGACACGGGATGTATGAGGTCAAAAAAGAGTGTCTGCAAGAGTTCAATCCCTTCTTCTACCATTATTCTAAATCCCAGCACAGCAAGGTATTTAACCACACATTCACATTCTACACACCCGCACATGCACGCATGCACACACACATATGCTCACACACACACACACACACACACAGATGGTAGTAACATTACTTCACTTCCTTGTGTAAGGCTGAAGAGGCGGAAAAGAAAAGGAGGAGTCATGAAGGCAGTGAAAAAGGTAAGGAATGCCACCCATTTCTGCAATGATACATGGATGGATGAGTGTTTGAGAAACATTTGCCAGACATTGACATCCACCACAATGCTGGAAACTGAGCTCCCGTTGACATTGACATAGTACATGAAGACCGTAATTATGAAATTAAGTGTGAAAGTGATTAATTGTTACACGGCACACCGCACCCAGTGCACGCAGTCTCTGCTTTTAAACCCATCCCCTGATTTGAACCCGCAACCTTTTGATTACGGGTTCACTTCCATACCCGCTAGGCCACGACTGCACAATCTGAAGGCTTTGGCGAGGTTCAAACTTGCAACCCCTGGTTTAAGAGACCAGTGCTCTTGCTACTGAGCTATGAAGCCATTATTAAGCATATTAAGCCTTGTGTCATCACACTTTTTCCTGCTGTTCAGCTCTCAAGCCTCCAGTGCCTCCTCCATTCTGCCCGCTCTTCTCCAGCATTGTGCACCTGCTCAGCTGCGACGTTTTCATCCACATTCTCAGGCGGGTTCTCCAGAGGGCGGTGGAGGACCGAAATGGACTTTGGACCGAGGCCATGATACAAAGGGTAGGCATTTGGCAGGATGTCTATGTTAGTGACACACTAATGCTGATGTGTACAAAATTGTTTTGGGCAAATCCTGGCTGATGTACTGAATGTTAGGGGTGTGGCAATGGTTCCCACTGTCATAAAAACCTGGACTAGGAATAGTTTTGAAAGAGGAAATAAACATATAAAGACATTTGAAATCAGATTGACACTGGAATGTATAACATGCAGTAAATAGTTCTTGTGAGACTACACAATAATTTTTTTTGCTACAACATTTAACATTTCTACGACTACAACAAAACTAGAGCAGTCTATAGTATCTTTGCCGGCGTTACGTAGTGAACGATGTCACATGGTGCTGCGTGCGTAGCTTCCATATTCAAGCACCTCTGCAGCATGATGGAGTCCCATTTTCTACGTAAAGCTACATTAAACCCATTTTAAGTTAAGGTGTTCATGGTTGTTTTTTTCTTTCCCCCCCTTTCCCACATTTGCACACTAATTTTAGAGAATTCTTTTATAAAAATAAAAGGACACCCTTTTCAGGGTGGAGAATGCTGCCAGTCTGTTTCCAACTTGATTAAAAAAGAAATTTTTGATTCTTATAAAAAAAGTGGTTAACACATTTAGTTATAACCACTTTGTAAAGAAAAAGTTTGCCAATTACTGCTGCAAATAACCAATTAAAGGTTAAATCAGGATAAATATTATCTCAGGTAAATAATCAATAACAAAAACACATTCAGAAACTGTTTAGAACTGAAATATTAATTATCCATCTTATCGTCTCTTGCCCATTTCAGGCCCTTCACCTAACGGGACAGGCTCTTTTAGAGGAGAAAACTCAGTTGGAAGCTGCTAGTGTAGAGGAGGTGACCTTCAACTTCAGCCTTAAAGCTCGAAGTGAGTGCTCACACTGCTGGGGTCCAAGTTTCCAGACACTCCCTGATATTTTTTTAATATGGAAAACTTTCGACATCTTTGTTCCAGAGACGGGCTCAGAATACGGCAAGACCTTGTTCCACCTCCTGTCCAAAATGAAATCACTTGATTCCTTAGAAGCTCAAAAGGACATGATCTTGTGGACTCTACAGGTAGATCTTGTCCAACTGCTGCATATTTTGTAGTTGCTCTGCCAATGACTGATAACTTCCTTGTTCCTGTATTAAGATGTTTGACACAGTAAAGTGCCTTCGGGAGGACTCCAGCCCTACAGCTTCTATGAGTGATGAACAGACAAAGCCAGAAGAGGTATGCAGTGGAAAAAAAATGAGAACAGCCTGGTTAGGCCAGGTCATAAAGCTCAGATGAGATTAATGTGTTTAGATTTTAGTGATTTATATGACATTATGTATGATTATATTAGATTAAACTCACTGTGCAGAGTAAACATTGCCATTTCTGGTCCTGTTTGAGAAGTCATCTCAGTTTTGTGTGAGCAAAATATATATATATATTTTTTTGTTTAATCATTACTTTGTTTTGAGCAGCATATAGTATTTTATCTTTCCGCTTAAGAGTGTCCAGGACAAGGAGAAGGCTGAGAGGAAGAGGAAGGCAGAAGCGGCCAAGCTCCACCGTCAGAAGATCATGGCCCAGATGTCGGCCATGCAGAAGAACTTCATAAAGACTCATAAGATGCTCTATGAGAACGTGCCTGAGAGTGCAGCTCTGAGTAGTCCTGCCTCTGACATCACTGTTGCTGACAGGTGAGAGTTCATCTAGTTAGAATGCTGACTGGTTTCATAATAGCTCTGTCTTCCTAAAGGGGTGAAAGTTGTCTGTTGTCATATCTCTCGCATAAACTGAATTAAAAAGGACACCCCTCCGTTGATTATACTTCCCAGTAAAATATCGTGGTGTGCAACATCTGCTGCATGTGAGTGTTTATTTCTAACTGAGTCATGTTATGAACCTTTCTCTACCTGTACCAGTCTGATGATGCTGGGGGAGTCTCGTGTGGCCGTGGGACCACAGCAGGGCGCGGGGGTGCTGGAGAGAGAGGTGCTCACCTGTATCCTGTGCCAGGAGGAGCAGGAGGTGCAGACGCGTGGCCTGGCCATGGTACTGACCGCCTGCGTCCAGCGGTCCACTGTGCTGACTCAGAGCAGGGGCAAGACCTTGTCCACGGAAGGTCCGTGTGAATCACAAAAAAAAAAAAAAAAAAGAATCGATTCAGAACAAACAGTATGGAGCTCCTGTGAGAACTATGTAAACTTTTTTTTTTTGGCAATGTGTAAATGGTTCAACTGTGTGTGTTTTTGGCTCTATGACAGATGGCTCAGATCCACTCTTCATGCCACCCGATCTGGCAGTAGGAACCCACACCGGCAGCTGTGGACACGTCATGCATGCACCCTGTTGGCAAAAGTGAGTCTCTTCCAGCGTTCATTTTGAGTAATGCAATTCTGTTGGCATCTTTGCTTAACAATGCTTGGATTTTCACATTTCCTCCAGGTACTTCGAAGCGGTTCAGAACACGACTCGGAACCGGCTCCACACGGAGCTGATCATAGATCTGGAGAACGGAGAGTACATGTGCCCGCTATGCAAGTCACTGTGCAACACTGTGGTGCCGCTGATACCCCTGGAGCCTGCTGCAATCAACTAGTGTGTATTTCTCTTGCCTGAATCAGTTTAAAAAATCCAGTTCTAACACTGGAATCCACATTGAGTGGATTCCAGTGAATCCACATTGAGAATCGCTCTGTCTCACAGTGAGAGTGCAGAATTGGTGGGTGAGCTCCTCACCCTTCCTCGCTGGATCCAGATCATCCTTGCACGTGTTAAAGGCCTCAGGTCCAAGGCAGACGTGGACGGTAAATAAAACTGCTTTCTCTTCCTCCTGGTCTCCAGCTGTTTCAGTTTGTGTGAATATTGGCATTTTTTTTGTGTGATGCATTGTGGTGTAGGTGGGACTGAGGACATCAGTGAAAACAGCAGTGAGGGAGAGCTGGAGCCTTTTGGAGATGCTCAGGCCGATTTTCGCTCCATCCTCAGCTTTGGTGTACAGGAACCGTGAGTCCTTAAATTGATCATAATTTATTTGTATACTTTATCAACATGCTGTTAACATCACAAACCAAACCTCATAAAGTTGCTCTTTCTATGGTACATTTGTACAAGTGACCAATTTGGCAACATGGTTTTGGTCAATCAGAGGTCAGTGTATGTAATATTTCAAAATGTCCACAGTGTTCAAGGATGTCAGCATTTCAGGATGCTAACATGAGGAAATTGGAATATACTTTGAATATAGATATACACCTGCATTCCCGCTCTACATCTTCTGTACAGCAGCGAGAATTTTAAATTTAGTAAAGGTTGTAGGTGGTAGGTCATCTAGGGCTTTTTATGGCCTCGCCGTCTTGTCTTTCTCTATACTGGACTGTATAAGATGACAAAGTTTACTTTTTTTTTTTTTTTTTAAACTGGCTAAGCTTGGTATTATTATGTTATTTAAAAGCCTTGTGTGTTATCTCTTTTTCCCCACTTAGGCCAAAGTACTCAAGCAGCATAGCAGAGATGTTAGTGGTGTGTGCCACTACGGTTCACAGAGTCGGTCTGCAGGTGGCACCCAATGAGCAGTGCCCACAAGTACCAGTTATGGCCTGGAACACGTGTGCCTACACCATTCAGGCAACTGGTAAGGGCCTGTTGGTTGTGTTCCATTTTGTTCTTTGTGTACATTTCACCTTCAGTCTTTGCCTGAGTGGGGTTCCTATAACTTTGTCCATTTCTTTTCTTGTAGAGAACATGTTGGAAGAAGAGCAGAAACCTCTCTTTGGATCCCTGCAGAACAGACAGGTACCTGTCTGTCCATCCTATGAACTGTCTAGTATTTGGAGTGTATGAAAGAAACTTGAATGGATGAGTGCATTTGTTTGGGTGAAGAAGAAAAAAGCATTATTATCATAATAATGTTATTAGAACCACACAGCAGTAATTATAATGTTTGAATGAGCATGGTGGTACATGAGGTTTAACTGTTATTTACATGGATAAGTGAGCATGTATGAGAGGGTATCTAAGCCTGTGTGTGTGTGTGTTGTTCTGCAGTTGGCAGGACTAAAGGCTGTAGTTCAGTTCTCTGCCGCTCAGAGGCACAGGAGCTCCCAGGCGGTGGTCCAGAAACATTTTGCTGGCATGCTGGCAGGTGAGAATGTGTGTCAGAGAGTGCTTAAGTGTGTGTGTGTGTGTGTGTGTGTGTGTGTGTGTGTGTGTGTGTGTGCGCGCGCATGTTTTTATACTTTTTGTTTTATTGAGGACCACATAATGTAAATATGTGATCATTTGATCGTGCCTTGTTATGATAAAGCTATAAGTAACACATTTGAGGTGTCTTATTCAAATGTTTCCTAAGTTTAATCAATGTCCTTAAAACAGTGTGCCAGCCTATGATGGACATATTGATATGTGTAGTACATTTTCATGCAGATTTAGAAATGAGTGGGAGATAAATATCTGAATGATATTTGCTCATTCTTCATCATATTGAAGAAGTATATAACTGTGTGTGTGTATTCCCTGCAGTTCTACTCCCTGTTCCCACTGTAGAAGATACACCCTCCATCCTGGAAATTGATTTCTTTCACTTACTTGTAAGTGCTGTTTTTGAGAACATGAATGCATTATTATTTTGTTGGGGTTGTTGTCTGAACCTTTTCAATTTCTTTCAGGTTGGATTAGTTCTGTCGATCCCTGCCCTCTATCAGGAGAAAGCTGTGGATCTTCAGCCCTCAGCCATCAGCACGGCCTACAACCACCTGCACCTGCTACACCTGGTCACAGTGGGCCACATGGTGCAGATTCTGCTGTCCTTACAAGGTCACGCACACACGCATACACAGTCTTATCACGCTACCATACATGAACTGTCTGAAACGCCCAGTGTCATTGTGACCTTCAATGAACACTATCACCAGATTTGCTCTAATGACTCTAATGCCTTAATGACCTGTCACTCTGATGAATATGTGTGCTGAGCAGCAGACTTTTAAACTCTGGAGCTTTGTTTTCCAAAATATTGCAGTTTAGCAAAAGAAATTTCAAATTTTTGTTTGACTGAGTTTAAACCCATTTTAATTACCTTTATGATCTTAAAATGACGATGTGATGTAGATGGTCCTCTTTATACAATATATGTATATGCATTATACTCATGCATCACACACATTGTGTGTCAGGCACGTTCAACTGAATAACTGGCAAGATCCATAGAATTGCAATGTATTACAGTGGCAAAGAGTTATGGGTACTCAGTGTCTTATTAACAAACACCAGTAGATTCTGCTGTCTGTTGCCAAATTGTTGCCAGCTATTATTCCAGATCGTAATTGCACACACACACAGATACATATATGATTTTTCTTTCACAAAAACTCATTCCATATGCAACTTGGGTGGTAGTAGCCTAGTGGGTAAGACACTCGCCTGTGAACCAGAAGACCCAGGTTCAAATCCCACTTACTACCATTGTGTCCCTGAGCAAGACACTTAACCTTAAGTTGCTCCAGGGGGACTGTCCCTGTAACTACTGACTGTAAGTCGCTCTGGATAAGGGCGTCTGATAAATGCTGTAAATGTAACTTACTCATAAACCATAGTTACTGCTTAATCCTCTGTCAGTCTAGTTTTATTCTTGTTAACTAAATTATAAACATTTCCCAATTCAGATGATGGTGGTGGTGAAAGTAGGGAAAGTGAACAGGGAGATGAAGCCCGGTCTGCCGCTGCTGTCTATTCTGCTGTCATGCAGAGCACCAATGGGTGAGTTTCTGATGGTTTATGAGATAATTCAGCCCCAGGCAGGCAACATATGGGGTGTGTTGTGTCTATCTCAGCGATTACAGAAGTCCACTAATTATAGAAAACACATATATAAATATGTATAAATAAATAAATATTCATTTATAAATACAGTGGGTCAAAAAAGTATTTGGCAGCCACCGATTGTGCAAGTTGTCCCACTTAAAAAGATTACACCTCAACTGTGAGATCTCCCGCACCTTTTTAAGTGAGACAACTTGCACAATCGGTGGCTGCCCAATACTTTTTTTTTGTACATACAGATTCTTACGTGTACATGCAGATGTTCGATGTGTTTGAATTTGTCAGTGCTGTTGATCAGAACTCTCTTGTGTCATATATCAGTTTGAGGACCGCTATTTCAGGCTCGACCCTTGCTGAATCTGTGAGGAGAGGGATGCTCCCTTTCCTGCGATGTGCGGCACTGTTCTTCAATTGCCTTACTGCAGTGGCCCCTCCGGAGGAGCTTTCAAGCACTGCAGGTAGCTGTGCCAATCATGTACAGTACAACCGTAGTGGCATGTGTTGCAAACTGAAACTAAACTCAACTCAACTCCTCATGCTGCAGTTACCTCAATAGGCCATATGGAGGCGCTGTGTTCGTACCTTGCCCTGCCCTCTAACATCTTCCAGTTGTTCCAAGACCATCAAGATACATTTGCACCCTTATTACAAAGGTATAAAGAACTTTACAAACATATTTGCTGCTACTATAGCACCTACCTTGTATGTGTAGGGTTAGGGACTATAGCCCATGGTGTGATGGTGAAGTGTTTATCTCTCACTTTAGGTGGTGTGGGAATCCAGCAGTTACCAAAGCACTGAAAGGTGATCTTCACATGACCAGGTGAGCTCATCATAGGACCTCTTTCTAGGATTCTATGGACTTTTCCATGGAATCTGTTCTTACAAGTAAATAAATAAATAAATAAATAGACTACATCACTGTGCTTAGGTATCCACGGAAACGCAATCGGCTAATCGATCTTCCAGAGGATTACAGCGTGCTGCTGAACCAGGCCAGTCACTTTAAGTAAGTGACAACATTAAGTATATGCCTAAAAGGGATATGTTGGCTGTGGTAACATCCTCAACCTTTCACTCAGAGCGCCATGAATCGTGATCATGGACCTGTTGTGACCATGTCGAGTGTCCTACAGGTGCCCCAAGTCTTCTGATGAAGAGAGGAAGCACCCCACGCTGTGTCTGGTCTGTGGAACAATGCTCTGCTCCCAGAGTACCTGCTGCCAGAAGAAGCTGGAAGGACAGGAAGTCGGGGCCTGCACTGCCCATGCTGCCACATGCGGGGCTGGGGTGGGAGTGTTCCTCAGGTAAGGCCACACCCGCACCTACTGATTCATATATTAATAAATATGTTAATTTGGCTACAGTTCTTATTCAGTGGCAGAGTTTTATCAATATGATCATCAGTTCATAGGTCCTCAGGTTATTGAATTTATTGACTCAGTGACACATTGTACCCTGTTCTAGAATCTTTGCTTTTTCTCTTGGGCAGGGTAAGGGAGTGTGAGATTGTTCTGATGGCCAGTAAAACGCGGGGAAGCACATATCCAGCACCGTACCTCGATGATTACGGAGAAACAGACCCCCAGCTTGGGTAAGTCAAAGTTCACCTTGGATTAAATTGACTAAAGCTGGCTTTTTCAGGACAGATCTGCAGTGACCTGTTGGCTAGGACAGTTCAGTAAAGCAACAAGATTAATTAGCCAGCTAAAAAACAGACAAGACATTGCTAAAATAGATCTCAGCAAATGCTTAAAATAAATGCAAGAGCAACAGATCTGATCAGCTGTTTGATCAGTTTAAAATGTTTGATATTAAATAAAATAAAATATTAAAATATTTTTTTCTTTCTTTTTTTTTTTTGTGTTTAGTCGGGGGAACCCTCTACACCTCTGTCCTGAACGCTACCGCAAGCTCCACCAGCTCTGGCAGCAGCACTGCGTTTTGGAAGAGATCGCACGCAGCCTGGAGGTGCTCAACGTCATGTTTGCTTTCGATTGGCAGATGCTCTGACCGTCGACCAAACAGAGGATGGATGAAGACAGTGAAAGATGGTCAGTGAGTGGAGAGTGTGAAAGCCACTGCCAGGGGAGAAAGGGGCTCAGTGTTCCTGTTGTTTTCAGTGTTTAGTCTCCAGCATGTTCTGCATCGGATCGTTCAGGAAAGAAGCCCTGAAGAAAGATGACTGGAGTGAAGTTTTTAAGTCCAGGGCGTTTGCCATAAACTCCGTTGCATCAATATATGAATAAAAATCTGTTTCATCCCAGTTCATTTCTACTAATTCTGTATTGGCAATACTTTCTGCATTATTAAAAGGAGAAGCAGGACTGTAAATGGGATTGGATGAGCAATTGATGTTACCAGTAAATATTTTTGTCCCTATTGCCATTTTTTTTTGTTTTTTTTTTGGAATCAGCTCCAAGGGTGTGTGAATATAGATTGTACCAATATATAATATATATTACACCAAGATCTCGCTCTTTTTTTTTTTTTTTTTTGGTTTACATGCTGCTGCTGTTACACACAAAAAACAGGAGATTTGCAATCACCAGCTGAGTCTTACAAAAGCTCACTGTTCCACTACTGTATGTGCTTTTGCTTCTTATGTCACATGTATAAATATATATTCAAGGAAAATTTGTCTAAGCTTATTTTACTATTACAAGGAGAAAAGGGATCATATCATTAATGCAAAGCAAGGTATGATGTACTGAAATGAATTATATCTTTAATTAAGAGCTCCTGCTTTGGTGAGTTTGAGAAACATTTAGAATATTATTAAGGAAATTGTACTTAAACCTTTGAGGTATGAAATCAGTTATTCACTTTGTATTAGATTCTCTTTGGTTAAAATACCTTTACTAAATCAGATTTAATAATGTGTTATTTGTACAAGGTCTAGATGATTTTAAAATGATGATTTAAATACTGCTTAACACCTCATCCCTAAGAATGGAATCGACAGGTGTGTGAACACTAGCACACAGGCATTAATAAAAGAACTACGACGTTATATCTTATTTAATATTCAATAAATAAAGAAGATAATAAAAGCAGAAACTCCACCCAGAAAAGCCAGTTTAAGTGGAGGTTGCACCCTCATTTGAGGACAATAGTTTGTAATACAATGGCTTTGAACACTGTAGTAAAGACACTTGTACTTCAGTCACAAGCTTCGATTCAAGGAGGCATTGGGCGAAACTAAAGTATAAATTAAAAGCCTGTGAAAACATGAAAGGCCATGCTGTCACAGCATCTACCGTGACTGCAGCGAGTCAAGCATGGGCCAGAAAAGCTTACAGCATTTTTGCCACGACTACTAAAAAAATGCATTTTCCATTTGAAATATATACAGTGGTGTTATTAAGTGAGTGAAAAAATCAATGTGTTCACCAAGGCCCCATGCTGGGTTGAGGCATGTCATTTAAGGTCTGCGCTCCACATTTTAATTATTGCAAACATTTGGACTAGTTTTTCCAAATACAAGATGTACAGTACAGGACTCGAGCAGCGCAACAGGCAGCTATACGGTGTGACACTCCAGTCTTACCAGTACTCTGCAGCAACCGATGGCCTTCCATACAGTGTGTTAGAGGTTTTTCTTGCACAACGCTCCCCTGCTCTTTCCAGCGGGGAAATACAAGGCAGTACACAAGTTGTTCACAATGCGGCAATGATAGTTTCTCAAAATCTGTGTGTTACATGCAGATGTCTTTCTTTGTCTTGTGTAGTCTCCAGCTCAACTAGCCAAAGGGATCTGTTTGGGCGGCACGTTGTCTGGGCCGTAGTGAGCGGTGGAAGGCCGGTTGATGTTGGGGTCTCGGTCCGAGTCGGTGGTGTTGATTTGGTTTAACTTTCCCAGACTCTTGATGATGTTGAAGTTGGAGCGGGCGGTCTCCGCCAAGCTAGTCTCCAGCAGATAGCCATCCGACTCGCACTCGGGGTCTCCCTGCCTCAGCACGTTCTCCAAAGCCGTCTGCAGGTAGCGCACACCAGTTAGCACTGAGAGCTGGAGAAGCAGAGGCAGAGGATAAAGACTGAGACGAGGTTCATTGGGCACTATTTTCAAACTGATGCTTAGCGCAGGGCCATGCGCAAAGCCTGGGCCTTGTTTGCTACTGTGGGGTCCAACGGTGAATCCTGAATCAGGATTTGCCACAAACAAATAGATAAAAGCAGAAAGAACCACTTTGTAGTTATCTGTACCTAGAAGAGGAGGAACTAAGTGACCCTTTCGCTTGGTGTGTTGTTATTTCTGGTACTCAAAGAATGATCTTTAATGAGACTTTAAACCGCTTCAAAAAGTGCCCAATGACTGACAGCTGTCACGCAAGCTACTTCCTGTTTCTGGTTTATTTAAATCTGTCAACACAGATTGTTTTTTTTCTATAATTTTTTTTTGATGTATTATTGAACAAGCCCTACACTTAGTGTCACTTAAATAATAGTGCCAATTCTGTTAAAGTTTCCATGTAGCTATCCAAGAGTGTTTTTGCAATGAAATCATTATAACTATAACCATATTAACACAGAAACTCACACTTGTTTAGAAAACAATAACATATTCAGAAACACGATGGATTTTATTACATCTATTTATGGATATTGATGGTTGATGCAAATGTACACCCGTCCGGAGGTGAACAAACTGCCCACCTCAAAGAGCCAGATGATGAGGACGATGAAGCCGATGGAGTGCATGATGCTGGTGTAGTATTCCAGCAGTGCCTGTCGGCAGCCCCTCTTCCACAGGTTCAGCTCCTCACTCTGGTAGTCATAGTTGTAGTGGGCGGAGTTGTTGGTGATCTGGTACTGGATGCAGGGTCGGGGAGAGTTCACGTTGCAGCAGCTGAACGGGACCCCATCCATCAGGTACTTCCCCTCAACGTTACTACGAATTCGGCTGAAGTGGTAAAATACATGCAAATAGACATATGATGAAACTGGACGTGTTTATGTTTAAATGTAGATTTTTGAGAAAGATGCTTTTCAGAGTACCTGGTTCAAAAACACTCACTCACTATCCTTAACCGCTTAGTTCTGTTACTCACGGTCACGGCTGCTGGAACCCATCCTAGGGACATTCATCCTGGCAGACTTACAATCAGTAGTTACAGGGACAGTCCCCCCCTGGAGCAATTTAGGGTTAAGTGTCTTGCTCAGGGACACGATGGTAGTAAGTGGGATTTGAACCTGGGTCTTCTGGTTCATAGGCAAGCGTGTTACCCACTAGGCTACTACCACCCATTCACTCTTCAAAGTCACCAATTCACCTAGTGTGCATGCCTTTTCCTGCCAAAAAAAAACTGAATACCCGGAGGGCAAAAACAAGCGAACTCCGCCCACACAAGCTCCAAGCCGCGGTTGCTACTCACAACCTTGCAGGCGTGAGGTCACTTAACTAGCAGCCAGGTTCAGTATCAACTAGAACTCATTTCAGCTTCAGTTTAGATTCGAACTGTATTGCTTCAGGGGGGTGATTTTAGACTTGAAAAATCATCAATCGTTTTAAATTGTCACACAGCACGTGGCTGTCTGAAAGACATTGTCTAGGACGATCTGCAGCAGTGTTTAATGGAACTGTTTTATTTATTAATCTACCAATAAAGTTCATGCATGCTTTTGGACAGCGTGAGGAAACACATGCCAACACACTGAGAGCAAGCAAACTCACACGGAAAGCTGGAGTCCGGTTTCGTGGTCACAGCCTTGGAGGCGTGAGACTGTGTTGCTAATCGCTTCACGTTAATCAATTCGACGCAGTTCCTTCATTTCATTCATATCGAACATGTACATAAAATTAGGAAGGCTTCCCCCTCTGACTGTAACATCAGAGGATCCCTGTCACTGAGCGAATAGGATCAATGCCCGACATACTCACTCCACAACCTCCTTGCAGGACATGTCCAGATAGCGATTGCTGACCCACTGGATCTGGAACCAGTCCCTGTGGCCTGTGTTGCCGCAACACTGGAACTGGATCTGCAGCAGGTCCACGGTGCGCTTGAGGAAGCACCGTCCCGGTGTGTCCGTGTCCTTGTAGAAGCGCATGGCATCTTGGAGTCCCACCACCAGGGCCTCCTCCAACTCCCCCCTCATGCTGTAGCACATTAACGCCCCTACCAGGATGCAAAGCGTGAAGAAGAAGGTGAGGATGATGTAGGGCAGCATCACCAGCTTCCAGCGCAGGAACTTGTTGGTGTCGACACAATCGTAGCAGATCTTGCCGCCCAGGAAATTGATGGCGCATGCGATGAGCCCCACGGTGATGAGCATGTTGGGGACGGAGTGGAGCTCACGCTCCGCCATCAGCTCTCGCCGCTTCTCAAGCTCCACCTTCAGGAAGAGCCCCAGGCTGAAGAGGATGAGCCCCGTCACCACCGATATCCAGTTCAGGACCCATAGCACCTGGGCCAGCTTGTCCCTCTTGGTTTTGGTGAACTTCACCTTGAGGACAGCCATCCTGAGATGTTCAGACCTGCGCCGCTACAGGTTCAAAGGACTCTTTTTGAAATCCATGAACTATTCAGGCCCTCTGAAGGAGGGGAGAAGAGGAGGCGTCAAAATAGGCTTTGATTCAAAAAAGAAGAACACAATTTTGACATTAGGGACATGCTCTGCTCTGATGGGGACGAGGAGGTCTATTGCTGTAGACCCCTTCCTAAGCAGCTCTTGGGTTATTTTTAGACACTCACATGCACGGCTGACATCCATTCATTCCGTCTGTGAAAAATGAAAAATACAAAACAGCAAAGTGTCAAGTACGCTTTATGCATAAGGATCACTGTGTACTTTGGAATCACCAACCTTCATAAAATATATATATATATATATATTTTTAAATCACCTGTTTCAGAAGATTGATTTAATAAACCAAATTGTGGTGTGCAATTCATCTTACTGAAACTTGACAGAAGATCAATTGCATATGATTTCATAATGCAGTTCATGATCAACACCTCCACACTTCAGGGATCATCGGCGCGGATCGCTTTTATTGAGCAACTGCATGTCACTAATGCTGAAACTACACGGAACAAATAGATGAAATGGGAGAATTATACACGCACACCTCCACACATACTCCATGCACAATAAATAAAACCTTTCACAGAAACAGCAAGAGGCTCAACCTTGTGCACACAATGAGAGAAGATTATCTCCCCGTAAGACCCGACAATATGAATAATGAGAGCAGCACTCACCTTTGCTGCGATTCCAATTTGGCCGGGTCGCCTACGTCACCGTTCCTCCTTTTCTTCCCCCCTTTGTCTGCCTGATGTTTAACTCTCTGGCACCCTCTGGTACGAGTCAGAGCCGGGGTGCGGTGCCCAAAACGATCCCGCCCGCCTCTGCATCAGTGATACTCCCACTGGCCTTCCTCTAATCCTCTCTACTCATTAATCAGCCCTGTTGGATTTGAGAGGTGTACCTTCTGCCATCGGCACAAATCTCCCTGACCTCAGCCCTCAGCCCATCTACTCAATGGGGCTCTTGTGTCTCTGCATTTGTGCGCATGTGTGTACTTGTTCACGAGGTCATGTTTAAAAGTGACTGATTCTCTTGGCATTTTCAAGACAAATTATTAGAATTTTTTTAACAGTTCATCTTGGGTTCTGAAGTGCTGTGCGAACTTCTCCTGTGCGTATAGTCACAAATAAACCATTGATCATCTGTTCATTAATGTTAGAACCAATACTACTGATTATTATAATTATGTTTGAAAAAAATCTCCTGGCTGAATGGGAAAATGCTTCACTTAAATTCGCATGAAAACATATTCACACACATCTAAGATTACTGGATTATCTTGGGCTAAAGAGCGATTGTGTCGGGGACGACTAGGGCCCGCCAGCACATCTCTCTGTCAGGGACAGCAGCAGCAGCGACTGAGGACTGTGGTGAGTGTGGGCACATTCACATTTACACTTTATATTCCTGTGACGTTTGCCATGGCTAGCACAGCTTTAAGTTCTCTTCACTGCAATGGATTTTGTTTGAGATCAGCAGTTCCTTGAAGCAACAATTCTTGAAAGAAAAATCAGTGAACGAATCCTGCTTAGTATATAGTGTATATCAAAATAAATCCTTATCCACATTATATTATAATATCATGATGTGCAAAGATATGTACAGGGTGGGCCATTTATATGGATACACTTTAATAAAATGGGAATGGTTGGTGATATTAACGTCCTGTTTGTGGCACATTAGTATATGTGAGGGGGCAAACTTTTCAAGATGGGTGGTGACCATAGTGGCCATTTTGAAGTCGGTCATCTTGGATCCAACTTCAGCAACTGAGCAGTAAACCATGGCTAGATGCTTTCATTAACATTCTGATGAACTCATGGACCCTTTGTTTGTCAGAAGTATAGGATGGGTCTGTGTTTCCATGCATAGGTTTGTGTGACCACTGCACAGTCCATCAAGTGGGATGTGATGACCTGAAGCTGGGCTTCTGCAGCCTGGATTACAGGGCCCTCAGACAGCACATATTTCTGGGCAGGCTTGTACAGTGGTGGGAAATGACTGGACTTCTGCTGAAGAACCCAGGTGACAAAACACAGCATTCCCCACCTTAGAATAACAAAAGCTACAGTGCTATACTGATGGCAGGTTAGGCTTCATTTGTGCTTCATGTTGACCTCTGGACCAAAAAGCATAGGGGCTGCGTCACTATGAATAATGTTGGCAATTCTATCTGACATAAAATCATTGTACAATTGTGTACTTTTTTAACTTGTTATTGCTCAGTGAGCAGAGATGATTGAGTTAACCATTGCTTGCCATGTTCCAAGATGTTCAGTGCTTGAAGCAGATCTCTCAGATGTGGGATGCCGGTATCAACCAATTTTTAACAAATTTGTTAAGCAAAACGATACGTCAACATTTTTTTTATTTATTACGAGGTCCTTGCTGTTCCTCCATCTGTTTATGAAGCAGTTTTGGTGCTAATGTGCAGTGGTGAAATCCCTCCCCTGCACCAGGCCAGCCGCCATTGTACTCCCATCAGTGGTTGTGTCCAGCTAAGAAAATAAGTTATGTGAGGCAGAATGGTGAATGTTGAAGGTTTTTTCGTGTCACTGAGCATCTGTTATTTAAATTCATTTATGTAACTTAAGAGGTTATAGCCAGTTAATGTAGATTGGCCTGAACATATGTGTGTGTGTGTGTATATACACGCTGCCAATATTAACAGTTCCAGATATATATATATATATTTTTTTAAAGATAGAAGTGGACAAAATCCTAATAATGTCATATATAAATGTCTTTCAGACAATCACCATGCAAAGTCAGTATAAAGAGTATAAACTGACTCTGGAACATGTATCTTCCTCTCTGGCCTTTCAGCTGCAGCTGACATCAATATGTTTTTTAAACAGAGAAAGTATGTTTAAAAAACAGAATTTTGATGTTGAGTTTACAGTTACATTTAGTTTAACATTTTACTAAATTACACTGTAAAGTATACAATGTTTCAATATTATGCAATTTACAGTATTTTAATGTTGTGATTTTACAGCATTCCACTGTTATTTTAATGTACATTTTTTACAGTGTGTGCTTCAGAAGAGCGGAGCCTCCTGAAAACAGGCCGAGCAGGCGGGCGAGACTTGGCCAGGCGCTTCCTTCAGGTTGGTGAAAGTCTCGACCTACACGGGGAGTCTATGTCTACTGCCACCAGGCTGAGCAGGGTGTGTGGACCTTCTTCAGATCATTATCATTGTAGGTTGTTTTCTCAGTCGCTGATTTAACTGCTGCATATTACAAACAGTGGTCCAAAGAGAAAAACATCTATGACAAGACTGCTGACATCATCCCTGGTGCTAAACCAATGATGACTGGAGTTGTCGGAGAAGTCAGAGAAAATCTGCCCTGAGAGTAAAGGGTATTCTTATCCTTCACTGAAACCTCAGGGTTTTCTGGAGCTTGAGACATTACAGGTGAATCAGTTTTTTTAAGCCATCCCCTTACTGATATAATATTGTCTAATAATATTTATTAGAAAGAACTGGTAGCAACAGCTTGAATGGACAATTTACATTGTTCCTTCCACTTATGACCACAAGATGGCACAACCATGTCAGGATGATAAGAGAATTAACATAATGGTATAGCATGTGACTGAGAAACTGTGTACAGCAGCAGATGATGTACAACCAGTCACTGTACTTTCAAAGTATGTATCTCCTATAAAATGGCCGAGGAGTATACAGAGAAACCCAGGAATTCCTTTTTTCTTTTTGATGATTCATCTTCTTCTTATCTCCCGGGTGTCAGAGAGCAGAGGATATTCCAGGCGTTGAGAAACTCCATTGTGACTCCCAGGATGCAGTAGATCAGCCAGAGATCCTTACCTCCTGTGCCCTCAGCAAGACCATGCAGGACCTGCTGCTGGACCTTCAACACACGTGTCACTCTCCAGAGGAAGAAGACAGTCTCCTGGGCCATCTCTGCAGGCCAAACATGGAGTCTGACATGGTCATTCCTACACGCTGCCAATATTAACAGTTCCAGATCCCAAAAACTATCTCCCCCTCTCCAAGGTCCAGCCCCAGCCCAATCCAATTGAGAACTCACATGACCGGTCACCAGGCAAGGTTAGGGGCATGTCAGCCAGAGAGACGGTGTCGTTCAGGAGCGCCCCCGACCGAACGGGCCAGAGCAAGCTGGGTAGCTGGTGGAAGGAGGGCATGGAGACCTGCCGGGCCTCCACAGGCCTGCTGTCCAACATTGAGCAAGTGGCACAAATCCCACAAGGTAGAGATTTATATATATTTATTTATTCTGTAGCATAGCAAGTTACGTTTAACATTTTGACATGCAATATAACAAAAAACTATTTGACACTTTAATATGAAGTGGTAATAAAAATTATTACTTACAATTATTAATAAAATATTTAATTTTTAGATCAACAGTTTCATTACACTGTTAAATTTATGAGTTTAATTCAACTGTCACAAATCTATTATGCAAACAACTACATTATACATCAAACAAATACAAATACATCAGAATCAACAAATACATCATTATTTCAACAAATATGTTACATTGAAGATGTCAATCTTGCCTTATACACTCCAAAATACAATCAGTAGTTACGGGTTGTCATGCCTGAGATATTGCACGAGGCACAAATTCATGATATATTGAATTTATAAAAGCATCAAAACATAAAGAAGAACAGAAAACAGGCATGTTGGCCTAAAACCCAACTTAGTCTTAGTCGGGTCTCAGTTGGACCTAGTGGAAGTGGGGTAAATTGAAACAAATAAAACAAGTAAAACATAATTAGGGGTGAGGCACTGAAACAAACAAGGATCGTAGTGCCACCTGGTGGGTCAGAGGCGTCAGGAAATTACACAGTCACATGTAAATTTCATTGTAATTCTAGCTGTGGTGTTTTATGAATGCTGTGCTACTTAACTAGGAGAAATCCCACCTTTCATAGCAAAGGACTAAATCTGTGTATTTAGACAATTTCTGTTCACAATTAATAGGAAAATCGGTCATCCTCCCTTGTTTCAGGGCGGTCATGCTCACACAGTGCTGTGACCTTTCTGGAGTTTCTGTTCAAGCAGTGTGGGGACAGGCGAGAAGTCAAGATCACTGGTTTTAGATGCCATTATCATCTGGTTTGTATAAAACCAGATGTAAGTGCTGTATATTGAAATGTAAGTGCTGTGTATTGAAATAAACCAGGTTTACTCATTTATTTCTGAAAGTGAAGTGATTGTTCTTGTGAAACACAGCACACAGTGACACAACGAAATGTGTCCTCTGCTTTTAACCATCACCCTTGGTGAGCAGTGGGCAGCCATGAAAGGTGCTTGGGGAGCAGTGTGTGGGGACGGTGCTTTGCTTAGTGGCACCTCGGTGGCACATTGGCAGTTCGGCAGTTCCCTGCTAGGCCACCACTGCTCTTTCATTAGTTTATGTGTGTGTGTGTGTGTGTGTGTGTTTGTGTGTGTGTGTGTGTATGCATGTGTATAGCTGTCCTCATGCAAATGCACATACTGCTTTTGCAAACATCAGCCACTTAAGGAAGAGTGCATGTTCAGTGTTTGTTAATGTGCTGAATAATTTTTTTTTGCTGTATGCCAGACCAATATCCACATTAAATATTTATACAGGATACATTTTAAATATTTCATAGCATTTCAGGCATTTTTATTTTTTTCTCCACAAAGTGGCAGTGTTGGGCAAGCAACCACAGACAATAACTAGACAAAATAGATTAATCTCAGATGACTACCAAAGTCAACTACACTTTACCAGGAGAGGTCACTAGCCACAATACATTCCTCTGTAGCAGGACAAAAAACCTTGGATGTTGTTCACACTAAACATGACAGAAGCAACCATGGAATCAGAGATGCTGCTAATGATTGTTTCCAAGCTTCGTGTCCCAAAGCTCAGTGACCAGGCTAGATAGTTGTACCATCATAATCACACTCTACCATCATAATCATCAACCATGCTTTTGTGTCATGATGGCTGGAAAGGAGGACGCATATGCACGGGGGTTTATTACATGGAGCAAATGACATGGAAAGCATCACCAAACAGCAACCAGAAGCAAACAGGGATGCTTTATACAGGCAGACACAGGTGAAAACAACCAGGAGCCAAAATAACACAGGACCAACACGAAGCTCCGGACTGAACCCCGGATTAGCCCCTTCTGGATATTTAACCTAGATCCCCATGGTTCAGGATTAAAATAGGGTGGATCCCAGACACTTTGCCGTGACAAAAATCAATTTAATGTAATACACGACTGTGTTTATCCATTTTTATGTGGCTGTGGGATCCTGGTCATCCATCAAGGCCGCAGCTTCACCTGCAGCAGGCGTGGCGCCGCGGCTAAATGCGCGGTGATTAATGCACCGATGGGGAGATCCGCAAACATGACAAATGCGGGGGTAAATGAGAACGACCACAGTGATATGACTTATGGGAGGCTTTTCTGCCTCGGAAGGAGGGCTGGATAATAAGATCCTGAGGACACAGGATATTACGCTGCCTGGCATCTTATGACCTTGAGTAAGTGGGTGTGCGTTTGTGTGTCTGTAAGCCATGCAGGAGAACCAACATGCTTACATACACAACCCATCAGGATAATTAGGAAATGAAATAAAATGGAGGAAAGAGAATTCTGCTTCATGCACGTAATTCATGCAGAGGCCAGAGCTCTGACACACAAAAGGCGCGTCATCGCAGAATCCTTCTGGTTTGGCTGTTGAGGAGTTCATTAATATCGGCGGCAGTCGATATATTCATCTATCAACGCACACACTCTTCCCTCCTCCCCTTTCCAGGCAGAATAAGTGTGTTCAGAGCCTGCAATGTTCCGGAACGTTCTGAGGGAAAACAAATGGCCTCTATTACAGGCGTTTAATCACTGCCTGCTTTGTGTAGTTGGATCCTTTCTCCGCCTCAGGGAAAGATGAATGGAGTCAGGATATTTCAGCTCCAGCTTGGAAAATCATATCAGATGAAACAGAACAAAAAGTGCCCAGGGTCTCTTAATATTTTTGCTGCAATTTTTGTGTATTAAAAAAATAAAAACAAGAAATTGCTTACAAAAAAAGACTGTAAGAAATCTGCAAATATTACTGAAGCCGTAACAATTATAACAATGACACCTTTCGCATCTGACCACTGCGGAAAGTTATTATTATTTTTAATTAATTATTAATTTAATTATGATTCATAATTGTTCATTTGGAATTGTCTGCTTATTTTATGTAAATGTTAATTCTGTTTACAGCTAATTGCCCATCAGTAAGCGACACAGCCATTCAGATGGTTTGAAATGACATTTTTCGGGTATTTTTTTATGTGGGATTTTTTTAACTGAAATTGTTGAAAGCAGGTCTTTTTGATCTTTCTTGGACCCAGGCTGTGAATGAGAGGCTTGGTGGCCGAAGTGACTGCTCTAAAATGCAACCAAGCCAGGCTGAGTCTGGTGAGGCAAACGGGTCAAAAGGCCATGAAGACTGCAAGCACGTTTGAGCACAACTCAACGAGCTCATGAAATAAGATAAAATATTATTATAATTGTAAATAAATGTATTTTAATTTATTCCATTCAAGATTATTTTATTTCCTTTTAAGGTTGTTTTTTTCTCATTTTTGTTATGATGAGGAAGCATGATGTTCACACTCTCCGTTCTATGCCATACACCATTGCTAAAACAACGGCAGCAGCAGAATTTCTCTGCTGTAGCCCCACTCAATGGAACAATAAAATACATAATTTATTCCCAGGAATTATTAATAAAGGCTGAATTATTTATTGGGACCGTGACCCTGTCAAATTTATGTATAAGTGACTTATTCAGTGTGCTTTTATTGTTGCTCATGTGCCCATAAAAGGCAGTCAGTTAAAAATAAACAAATGGGCCAGTGAGCATGGTGGCCACAATGCAGCGGCCTGAACCGAATCACAAGGGTGGCCGTCCTCGGGCTCTGAGGACACGAAAGCGTCCGTTTTCCGGCCCGGGATCCTGCCGAATTATCTTATCAAAAATGTATGATGCCCTACTGCCACAGGAGCTCCGACACGCTGCACAGCCTCCCTCCTTCTCTCTCTCTGTTTTCATGTGTTGCTGCGCTGCGCTTGATGTTTAAATGAAATGTTGCAAGAGAACTAAGATGTACGGAACAAAGACGAGTCTTAATTATCTTCAACACGGGCCTACATACTGTACTGTATTGATTAAGGTGTGGGTTTAAGGGGATTAAGGTGTGGGTCGTGTTAGCATCTGTGTGTGAGACAGAGAGAGAGGGGGGGGGGACTTGGGTTAATACATTTAGGGGCAGTGGTGGCGCAGCGGCTAAGGAAGCGGCCCCATAATCAGATGGTTGCTGGTTCAAATCCCGATCCACCAAGGTACCACTGAGGTGCCACTGAGCAAAGCACCGTCCCCACACACTGCTCCCCGGGCGCCTGTCATGGCCGCCCACTGCTCACTCAGGGTGGTGGGTTAAATGCAGAGGACAAATTTCACTGTGTGCACTGTGTGCTGTGTATCACAAGTGACAATCACTTCACTTTATATTACTTTATTAATTTACATTTACAGCATTTATCAGATGCCCTTATCCAGAGCAACTTACAGTCAGACAGTCCCTCCCTGGAGCAACTTAGGGTTAAGTGTCTTGCTCAGGGACACAATGGTAGTAAGTGGGATTTGAACCCGGGTCTTCTGGTTCATAGGTGAGTGTGTTACCCACTAGGCTACTACCTCCCTTAATAAGTCTTAATCAACAACAAATAATGTAAACCCCCCCATGTTTTTCTCTCTTCTGAATAGGATTCATACTTACTACCTGTGTATCATGATTACTCATCGATTTAAAAATTAATCTGTTTAATGAAATAATTGTAAAAAGACAGCCCTGCAGTTTAATTGCCGTTTCAATGTTACACCACAGCAGGAGGAAATACACAACAGTACGAAGTGGTGCTAGTCACTCGCCTATGAACCAGAAGACCCAGGTTCAAATCCCACTTACTACCATTGTGTCCCTTACACCTGAGTGTCTCCAGGAGACACTGTCCCTGTAACTACTGATTGTAAGTTGCTCTGGATAAGGGCGCCTGGTAAATACTGTAAATGTAAGTGTGACTCAGTCCCATTTTTCAAAATGCAGTATAAATATGTTGAAGAGTGACATGAAACAGGAGTGTGGAGATGAGTCCTGGGCTGTTTCAGACATGAATGCAGTTTTTAAATCTCAGTTTAACCTGGATGCACACACACACACACACAAAACCATATCAAACCCTAGATTAGAATTTTGAAGCTAAGTGCACACAATCTTTTGGTATTTGTTTTGACAAGAATTATGACTGAAATTTAAATAATGAGTAGAATCGTGAGTAGAATCAACGCGATATAATAATAATGACAGTAGTCGCAATAGCGATCGTACTAAATGGATTCCGCTGAAGATGTCGTTTTGCGTGCAGGGATCCGTCCCTCCACGCCACGCTCAGCTCCCACGCGTCTGCAAAACACGAGTGCGCATGCGCGCGGGTGCTGAGGCTGGAACGGGTCGCGCGCGCGGGCGATGGAAAAATGGCTCTCGACAAATTCGTCCTCGGCCAGTGCGTCCTCTACCTGTCGTCGTTCGTCGTCAGCTTCGTCGCCGTCGCGCCCCTGTCGGAGAACGCGGAGGACTTCGGCGGCAGGTGCCTGCTGTTCACGCGCGGCGTGTGGCAGAACGAGAACATCACGGTGTCCAAGCAGAGGTTCGTCGTGGAGGACTGGGGGCCCGAGTCCTCCTGCAGCTTCGTCACCTTTGTCGGGATCGCGTCCCTCGTGCTGTCCGCGGTGCAGGTGTGGAGGCTGCTCTTCTTCCTGTGCAAAGGCCACGACGAGTGAGTTCCACGGCGGTTCTTCTCCTTCCTGGAGAGCCCTCTTTTTGGGTGGATTTTGGAGGGGCTTTCCATACCACACCTCCACGTAGAATATCCTGGTAATACTGATTTTTTCCCCCCACTATGTGCAGCTCCATCTTCAATTCCTTCTTGAACCTGCTGATCAGCTCCTTTGCCGTCTTCGTGGTCTTCTTGTCCAGCACCATCATAAGTGTGGGTTTTAACCTGTGGTGTGACGCCCTCACAGAAAGCGGGACCTTGGCCAGCAGGTGAGCACGGGGCGCGTCCCACAATCCCCCCGCAGAGCGGGTTCTTTAGGGATCCGTTATGGTGATTATGAAACGCGTTCCTTCGCATTTTCTTCCCCCTTGAAGCTGGAACAAGGTGCGCGGACGCTCACCGAACGAGCGAATGGGGTGTTCTAGAGGATTCGTGCTTTACACTGCAGCTGGTCTCACACGCTGCTCAGAATACTGATGACTGTGCAGACTAGTCCTGCGTCCTAAGCAGTCGGGCACTAAAAGCCAAACGGTTTTCATTTTGGTAAGTTCTAAACAGAAGCATAGCAATTACGGCTCCGTTCCAGCGTTCCAAAATCGCACAGATTAACAAACGTACTGGAAATGATTACCTCAAACGTTGCCCATGGAAATCAGTTCCAAAAAGTGGTATTCCAGTCATCGCCTTTTTGCTTTTGTTCGTTACGTCGGTATGCACGTAATTCACCGTTTAAAACCAACACAGTTGCATAAAGCCGGTAAATTCCTACCGCGTTTAAGCATTTTATATATGACCGGCGAGTATTATTACCCCGTATTATTTCCTTGGCATATTTGTCATTTGACAGTCATTTGACCCTTGACCTTTGTCCGCCAGCTGTGAGGACCTGCAGGACACAGACCTGGAGCTCGGACTGGACAACTCTTCTTTCTACGACCAGTTTGCCATTGCACAGGTTCGAAAGGGTTTTCACTTTTATGTTAGCTATATCAATGTGGTCATGGCTAATATATTTTAATTTTATGGGTAAGATTTAAAGAAACTATTATGGGAAAAAATGCCATCAAAATAACACAGTCTGAATTGGATATGAAATAAAGGCACAGGGCACAACCTTCAACGTTCTTTTTCGCTAAGCATGGCACTTGTTGGCGACTGATTTCCTTGAGGATGCATTTCACCTTACACTAGCCAACAAGGCCCACACTTAGAACCTGTTCCATAGTCTGGATCTTCTGGAGTTTAATGAAGGAGAGATTGAACCAGGAGTGTAACTCCACGCTTTTGTCTCTGTTTCTAGTTCGGCCTCTGGGCTGCTTGGCTGACGTGGCTGGGCATCACCATCATGGCCTTCCTCAAGGTCTACCACAACTATCGCCAGGAGGACCTGCTGGACAGTCTCATCCACGAGAAGGAGTTCCTCCTCGGCCGTTCGTCACGCCGTGGATCGGACGTCCATGAGATTAATGCTATGATCTAGAACCTGGAATTTCCAGTAGAATAGAGATTAGTGTCGAGGTCTGAGATAGACCTCAGTTCTCCTCTTGTCGCAGGCTCTTTTCAATTTTTGTGTTTCTTAGAGCAAAACGTTGTCTGGTGATTCTAAGCTGCCCGGCGTAGAGCTTAGAGCTGCTGTAGCCACTGCACCTGCTTAAAAATGAGCCGATATTGCGGCATAACATCCATAATTCCATTTTAATACTTCCACAAGAGATAGTAGATTTCTGTAGATCGCTTTATTTCATACATCATTTGTTTGCATGTGATGAGTGGCTGGTGGATTAAATGCCTTGCTGACTGAGCAGTATAATTTTTTTAATGTTTTCCTGCATGCTTTTTTTCAGTGTATATGGTTTACAATAACCAAATTAATATTTGTATATATTTATGTTTGTTCCACACGTGTGTTTTTTCAAACTAGTGATGCTACTGCTTTACAGGTATTTATCATAATATTCATGTACTCATCATGTGTTTATTCTTAGATTATTCAAATTTTGATATTTGCCATATAATGCTGCTGCAAATTACATTTGGAAATTCAAATCTAATCAAAAAGTAATTGTATGATTTTATTGCTTTGTATGTTTTGTAATGACTGGTATAGGAACAGATGCAGGGACTTAACAGGCTTAATTCATTTTAATTCATTCAGTTCATTTGACTATTGTTTTGTTTTTTTTTCCAAAACTATTTTCCACACAAATTCATCTCAGTGACAATCTTATACACGAGACACTGTGTTTAACTGTTGCCAAATAAGTTCACACTTAACATGGTTAAACAAGACAAGGTACTACGGAAAAGGCACGTCCTTTGTCTCATCTGGTGTAGTGTCATTAAAAGCTCTACAACACAATAAACGCTAGACTAGAATAGCGAAATAAACAAAAGAAATAAAATAATTTCCCCTTTTTAAAATGAATCAAGTGTATTCTGTGTACTTGGTACAGAAATTATATTTTTTCAAGAAAAACACTGCCCTTTTGATGCAAAAATAAATAATATTAATAAAGCAATTTAAAATTTGAAGTCCTCATTTTATACAGTTGTTTTGTATTTAATTATAAGAATTATTATATGATGTCCCAACATTTACAGTATTGCTCAATTTCATGTTTCAATTATTTAATTAAATGTCTGAGAGAGTCAACAGCACAGCTAAAAACCTCAATATCAGTGAAAATAGAGGCAAAAGGGAAAGAAAAGATAAAACCAAATATCCAACAGAGGTCTCATGACATGACAGCATGCAGATAAAAGACATCCAGTGCAGCCAGGCAGGGTCTTGTGTCCGTGCAAAATAAAATAAAAATGCTGACAATTGTGCTGAGGAGTGTTTTTCTTAAATAGCTTTTACTATGAAAATGTTTTCTTATAATTTATGCTACATTCAGTCAACTGTGCATCTGGGTAACGTGAATACAGAGTCATTTCTATACATTATGTGTGAAAGTGATTGGCATCGTAAAACATAGCTCACGGTGACACAACGAAATGTGTCCTCTGCTTTTAACCATCACCCTTGGTGAGCAGTGGGCAGCCATGACAGGGATTCGAACCGGCAACCTTCTGATTACGAGGCCACTTCCTTAACCGCTGGGCCCCAATATTGATAATTGGCTATAAATATAAATATTCACTTTGCATTCCACAGAGACATTTATCTGAATACAATATATAGGTTACTGTTAAGTCAAATGAAAATTGTTGTTATTATTGCTTGGGGCT
This sequence comes from Denticeps clupeoides, assembly GCF_900700375.1. NCBI lineage: Eukaryota > Metazoa > Chordata > Actinopteri > Clupeiformes > Denticipitidae > Denticeps > Denticeps clupeoides. Next base: position 33,165,718 of record NC_041707.1, read on the forward strand.
AGATTATTAGTATTTTCATGTCACTTTTGTCTTTGCCATTCAGAATAAACTCGTTTCCTTTTTTCCCTCCATCCCCTTGGATGTGTAAACACTTTACACAGAACATGTTATATTTTATATAGACACAAGCTCATCAATTGACAAACGAGTAAAAAAGGACACGTTTCAAATATTCACCTAACAAATATTGGCCAAACGTTTTGGGGATGACACAATTACCGGTTTTCACAAAGTTGGCTGCTTCAGTGTTTTAAATGTTTTTGTCTGTTGTTTCTGTAGTGTACTGAAGAATAATTACATGCCCTTTATAAGTTTTAGTCTTTTATTGACAATTACAACAAGTTATAATAGGTATGATCAAAGTATGAGAGCTGTTGAGTGGACCAGTAGTGGTTTGGGTTTGGTTCATTTACGGTCGTGTTGCTGTGTAAAATTTGACATATGTGGAGACAAATGGAGAAAGTGCTGATTTCAAAATAAAAATTTTCATATATGCCAGAGTAAAAAGTCTCCATATTAGGAATGAACACCGTATGAGAGCTGATGAATGAACCAGTAGTGGTTTGGTTCTGGAACTATCTCATTTTAGGTCACGTTGCTGTGTCAAAATTGTCATATCTGGAGACAAATGGTGAAAGTGCTGATTTGAAAATTAAAATTAAAATTTTCAACAATGCCAGAGTAAAAAGTCTCCATATTAGGTATGAACAACGTATGAGAGCTGATGAATGGACCAGTAGTGGTTTGGTTCTGGAACTATCTCATTTTAGCTCACGTTGCTGTGTCAAAATTGGCATATCTGGAGACAAATGGTGAAAGTGCTGATTTGAAAATTAAACTTTTCACAAATGCCTCAGTAAAAAGTCTCCATATTAGGTATCAACAACGCATGAGAGCTAATGAGTGGACCAGTAGTTGTTTGGTTCTGGAACTATCTCATTTAAGTCAAAGTTGACATATCTGTATACGAATTATTATAGTGCTGATTTCAAAATGAATTTATTCATAAATGCCAGAGTAAAAATGTCCATATTAGGTATGAACAAGGTATGAGAGCTAGTGAGTGGCCCTTTAGTGGTTTGATTCTGGAACTATGTCGTTTTAAGAAAATCACGAGGAGTTGAAATAAACACTTTCATTATTTGACTGCATATGTACACGGGCTAATGAAAACATCACATTACATTAATAATATCTCTGAATTACATTTGAATTGCTGTAGTCCCAGTATTTTTTTTCGATAATGAAATTGAACGCTGAACATAAGGTTTTCCTTAAAGAGCACTCGGCTTTGAAAGGATACCGTAAACCTCCTAAAACTTGTGCGCAGCCTTTTTTTTTTAAAGCGCAGACAAGATTCACCGTTTTCACGGGAAGCGCGGCTGGATTGTGTCTAGTGCTGCTCCAGCTGGTGAGTCTCACTCTCTCACTCTCGTCTCGTTACTGCCAGTCTTACCTTTCAAGCAAATCTGTAAAAGACACAGGTCGCCGCCAGAGAAAAATGATCCAGGAGCGATTTGTTCGTGCGTTTATTCTGATGGAAACCCTGAAAAAAAAAAAAACACAGGGACATTTTCTGCCATTCAGATTTTTTAAAATCGTCAAGCCATTTTGGCTGTGTCGAATGAATATTGGTCCAATTTGCAAGAGAATAATCATTTTTGAACAACTTTCTTTTTTGTTCTTGTCTCAGTTCCTTAAAACAGCCTAAAATAGCAAAGCAACACAGACTGACTTTTTTTATTACGTTATACTCCTGTGCCACTTAAAATGACAATATATGTCATACAATATATGTTAATTTTGAGTGGACAAATAGATTGTTGCCATAAACAGATAAAAAATAATGTATACCTGTATATACTCACACACACACACACACACACGCACACACACAGACACACACACACAGACACACACACACATATACCCAATAATATACCTTCCTGAATCAGTCCATATAAAAAGCCAACCCAAATTTCCCCATTTATGGGACCAATAAGTCATCTTATTATAATATAAGATTATATTATGTTCAATTCAATAATTTATTACTTCTAACATTCCACACTAGAGGACGCTCTGCTTTGTAAGTGAAAGTGATTTGTTTTTGTCATTGTGATGCACACGGTGCTCCAACAAAATGTTTCTTTTTAACACATCTCCTTAGTGAGCAGCCAAGAAAGTTGCCTGGGGAGCAGTGTGTATTCCACCTTGTTCAAGGGGACCTCAAAGTCAAGTCAAAGTCAACTTCATTGTCATCTGACTATATTCAAGTACACAGAGAGATGAGATTGCGAAGCTTTGGAGATTCACAGTGTGCAAATAGACATAGTGCAAAAGGCACTAAACGTATTCATCCCAACATGGCATGGCCACCACAATGGCCCATCCTATTCCTGCCACAACACAAGACATTTTTTTGTTCTCTCTCTCCTGTTTTTTCCTGGCATGTTCTACTGTTCACTTGGGGGGTAGCACATAAAATGGACTATTCACGTTATAATAGTACGTTATGGTACGTTTAAGTAAAGGTAAATTAAAGAAACTTTTGATATAATAACACAAATTTATCATTCCAGGACATGGCCTCAAATAAAATTGACTTTCTGGACGTTTCTCCTCCACCACTGACAGAGCATGAAGTTTTTCATGTCTTTGTCAGCTACAGCAGCAGCGACAGCCAGTGGACGCAGGACCTGATAGAACGTCTGGAGTCCCCCGAATGCGGCCTGAAAACCTGCTACCATGAGCGGGACTTCATCCCAGGTCGCACGGTGCTGGAGAACATGGCTGAAAGCATCTACAACAGCCAGAAAGTCCTGCTCGTCCTCAGCCAGGAGTTTGTGAGGAGCCGCTGGTGTCTCCTGGAGGCCAACATGTCCCTGTTCAGAGACTGTCTGGAGCGCAAGCCCGTGATCCCTGTTCTGCTGGAGCCTGAAACCTGCACGCCACTACACCTGTGCCACTTAACGTATCTGGATGCTCATGACCCTGATTTCCTGGAGAAGCTGCTGAAGGTGCTCTGTACACCTAACCGAGAGCTACGAAGCTCCACGGTGGCGCCGTTTCAGCCGCCGTCCGTCTACAGTGGCAAGGCTCTACTGAATCTCGATGCTGTAAACCAAGAGGGTCTCCACAGATGGCAGGCTGGGGTGTTCAGTGAACACGGCATTCCAGACCAACTGCGCCTGGTCCTTCAAGATCGAGAAAAGTACGCTGAAGCAGTCAGAATTGTGAACAGCGTTTCGCAGTCCAAAGGCTGGTTCCACTCGGTTTGGATGAGAGGAATAATTTGGTCTTTCATGATTGCCATAATTTTTTTATATTTTGCCGTTGTGATGGTTTTGTATTCTTATATTCATATAGAACACCGTGAAATGGTTTTCATACATTATGTGCCTCTACTGGGTGTCATACTGAACATAATTTTATGGGAAACAGGTGCTAAGAAAAAGATCGCAAGGGAAATGCAGAAATCTGCCTGTAAGGCCAACATCATTCTTCACCACGAAAATGTGCTGATGGGCTGTGTGTCGAGCACCAAGCTCTGCTTCGTCTACGTGTCCCTGGAAGGCTGCAGGAGATCCTTTGATGGCGCGTTCGATGACCCGGAGGTGGCCCGGGCCATGTTCCAGAGAGCCCTGAATTATTTTTCATCAGGGTATGCCTGCTGTCTGGCGAAGAGGTACTTCCCTTTCAGTGGTGCGAGCTCAAAAAGTCATCTTCATGGAGATGTTTGTTTTTGCCAGTATGTTTCTCAGAGGCTGAAGCAAGAGGTTTGGTCCTAGGAACCATGAGCAATGTGTTGTATGCATGAAAGTATGAGATGTGACAGGCGCAAATATATGATTATGCTTGTGTATTCTCTGATCGTGGAAATGTGGAAATGCATTTACCAGAATACTCGCTCTTGCCAATCTCTTTATTTGTGCATATGGATTACAATGGTATGTAACCCTTGTGTTTAATACTACTACTAATACTATTATTTTTGATAATATGCCGTTCGGAAATTCAGCTGTACCAGAAATAAAAAAAACAACAACATATAAACATGCTTTGGGTTTTTAATATAATACTTCTTCTGATTAGTTTGAAACCAGAAACAGGAAATGTTTTTTAATGAGTTGAGTTAATATCTAAACCATTTTCTATTTTTCCATACTCGGTGATCATTTTATTCATGACATTGTGTTTAACAGCTGCCACACAACAAGTCCACACATATTGGTATGTAATGCAGTTTATTTAAAATAATCCAAATAGTGGATAAAAACAAACCAAGGTACAAGGTTCAGGAAAGGCACTTTCTTGTAAAGAAACGTTTTTTCTTCCCCCCTATCGGGTTGATAAAAACTGTAACAGGTTAAAGAATGACTTTTATTGCTAAAGATGGTTTATAATCTGTTTAAAAACTAATAAAATATTGACCACTTTTTTTAGTTGGTTTGTGTGCTTGGTAAACAAACTGTATTCTTTTGTGCCCGATTAATGCAAAAACGTTTTATGCTGTTTTGTATCTGATAAGATTATTTTCAATTGTATTGTATGTTCACAGTATTACTCAATTTTCTCATTTTAAAGCACAGTGTGTTCACGTAATATGTGTTTAAGTCCCACCATGTAAGTTGGAAAGATTTCAGGAAAATGAAACAACACATCTAAGATAACCTGAATATCAGTGAAAATAGAAAAAGGCTAAAACCATAAAAAAATCAAACAGAGGTCACAGGATGGTACGTCGGTAAAACAAACGCAGAGCCGGTGCATCCAGGCTGAGTCTTGTGTCAGCACAACACCATCTGATATGGCTGAAGACCGGGAACATTTTCGTAAAAGGCGAAGACAATTGTGCAGAGCTCATTTTTTCATGTGAAACCAGCATTGTGCCTTATACATACATACATACATATATATACATGTATATATATATACATATATACACACACACACACACACACACACACACACACACACATATATTTAAATAAACCATATTTTATGCTACATTCAGTTAACTGTGCATCAACAAGGCTGAGTAACGTGTCAGTCCTTGATGTCCTTTATATACAGTCATTTCAATGTACAAAACTGATCATTAGTAAACTAAATAAAAAACACTTAGCATTCCATGGAGACATTCATCTGAATATAATATGTGAGCCAATGAAACATTCAGGGTGAGCATTACATGGGCATAAATATTGCTTGCGTGTCCAATGCCATATTAATAAAGGGATTTGCCACACCCACCACCTTGTTATTGCAACAGGCATGAAAAAAAAAAGCATTTGATTATAGTCTTTACATGACACAATTCTGCCAGTGTCAAGAAAATTACTACACCGACAGTGAGATTCAAGAAGACAAAATGGAGATATCAGCATTTTGAAAAGGGGTTGCTTTAAAGCGCATTGCTTTAGTCCTGTGGGCACCAAGTGTTGCAGAAATTCATGGCAATTATGTTGACACTTAACTACTGCAAACTCAACTCATTATTGTTCTTATAACCGCAAAAATTGTCCCTTAAAAGAGCCCCTTTGGCTGTGGTACTCCATCCTTGCCACTTGTGCGGTGGAGGTGCAGCGGCTCCCCTGGTGGTGGTGGTGCATCACTGCATGGTGAGCCAGACCCAACAGCCCCACAGCAGCTGCTTGAAGTGCAGCAAGTAGACCGCAAGCGAGGCCTCCAGCTCCTCGCACATGCGCTGTGGCCGCCGCCTACCGGTGCAGTAGAGGGCCACGCCCAGCGCTGACAGCAGCAGCAGCAGGCAGGTGAGAAGAGCCAGGTGGGGACGACTCTGGCTACTGTCGTATGCTGGACATGACGCCCAAAATATACAATGCAGGACAGAACAATATAAAGGAAACAATGAATAATTAATAATATACATATAAACAACAACAATGTTGCTTTCAGTGGTCAGAAACTACTGTGAGAATGAAAAATTATTCAAATTACCCTAATTTGGAGCACACACATAAATAATCAAATTTATGGTCATTTAATGAGTTTCTCTTCTGGATGAACCAAATGAAAAAAATATATATGCTCCATTATTGGATATAATGTTCCATCACTGGTTCACTGGGTGGCCTTGAAAAAAGTGCGTCAACTTAGCAGGTTAGTAGGTGACCTACTGGTTGGTAGATCCGCAAGCAAAAAGAGAACCAATGCAAAGTGAGAGTGTCTCCTATAGGGAGACCTCCTACTATACAGAACATTTTGCCCAATGGAACAGATAGAACAGAAGATCCACATGAAATATAGAACATTCATCTGGAGGCTCCAGTGGCAAAAATAAACAACATTAAACAACAGTATTTATATCCACACGTAAAAGAAAGTTTCTTGTGCTCAAGTCATGCATTTCAGAAAAAAATGATCATTTTGGATGTGAGCCCTGTTATTCATGCATTCAGTTCTTGTGTGTCAGTACAGTCACTTACCCCCTAAACCATCACAGTAAGGGATGTCTGCAGATCCAACACAGGGAATCCAAGTAAATATAACTTTATCTAGTTCGCTGATATTGTACAACTGTTGCTATTTTGCTGTCTGAAATGAACTTTAGAATAAAGAGACATTGACTGCAGCTCTAGCCCATCATCCCTACTGCTGCTGCTCAGATTCTGGTTTGACAACAAGGTGGAGTCAGCAGTCAGGTTTTGAATTTTCACTCAAATACCATTGTGTGTGCCGCACTCTGATTGTAGCCTATAAAATGCGTTGGGAACCTGTTGATTATTGGCTCTGTTGGCATTTGCCTATATTACCTATGTCATGGGCTACTGTGCAGTTACCAAGCTTCATTTTTTTTTTATTTGACAAACTCATTTTTCATGCATGCCCTCTTGCTCACAGTATTTTACTCAGGGGGGGTAGTAGGTTAGTGGGCCGCACACTCGCCTACGAACCAGAAGTCACAGGTTCAAACCCCACTTACTAACATTGTGTCCCTGAGCAAGACACTTAACCCTGAGTGTCTCCAGGGGGAACTGTCCCTGTAACTACTGATTATTAGTCGCTCTGGATAAGGGCGTCTGATAAATGCCACAAATCTAAATGTACTCAATAGACCTATACATTCATTGATAAAATAGCACAAGGGAAGGAACGGGGGATGTTCGTTTTAGAAAGGGGATAATTTTGACTTTTGTTTTTATTTGGGGGGTGGGTGGGAGTGGCATCCGACCTCATCCCTCCTCAACTCGAGTACTGATCGTAGGGTATATCATGGTAACTCTGTAGATCTGTAAGAGTTAATAGCACTATGTGTTATCTTTTCTCCCCAACTCACCATGGACTATGATCTCAGGCTCCCGAAATCGAACCCGCCTCTCTGTTTTCCGCCTGTGAGTGGGATCTGACTCTGTGCCAGCAGTGCCAGAACGTTTCAGTATTGATGTTGGAGTTTTACCATTGGCTGACTGTGATTAAAAAGACAAAGGGAGAGAGAGAGAGTGAGCTAAGAGTTGAGAGAATATTTCTATTGAAAACTGGTCTCTCTGTTGGATTGGAGTTTTCCGGGAGTGTGCAGTACTGTGTGCACTTTAAGGAACTCCAGGGTCTCATTTTACTCTGGATGTAAGTCACCTTCTGTTTCTGTGGATTCTGTTGAGGGGTGGAGTCCTTTCGGTGACGGACCTCAGAGTGTCTCTCCCAGTGGTTGTAAGTGGTGCTGTTGTCGGGGTCACAGTATGGTTCTGCAGTGGAGAACTCTTTGGTCAGATCAGAGACACACTGGCCCAGGGAGTCTGCAAAAACAAACCGAAATTGCATAAGTTCTGCTGAAAGAAAGTCTATGTCCAATAAAGCTAAAACAAAGCTAAATCCAAAGACATCTGATTGCAACACATAGCTGATCACCTTTTCCTTAAAAAGAAAAAGAAAATGATTCACAATTAAGTGAAAAAGAACATGTTGGTGTTCTCAGCATTTAACCCACCAGCCTTTTGCGAGCAGTGGGCAGCAGTAAACCAGTGGTGGTAGTAGCCTAATGGGTAACACACTCGCCTATGAACCAGAAGACCCGGGTTCGAATCCTGCTTACTACCATTGTGTCCCTGAGCAAGACACTTAACCCTAAGTTGCTCCAGGGAGACTGTCCCTGTAACTACTGATTGTAAGTCGCTCTGGATAAGGGCGTCTGATAAATGCTGTAAATGTAAATGTAAATGTAAAAAGATAAGATCAACCTTTATTAGTCCCACAAGTGGGAAATTGCAAAAGAGCCCAGGATGCAGTATCACTTAGGAATAGAACAAGTGTGTGTGACACATGTGTGACTGTGTTTTGTTTCACTGGTAAAACGGCCATTGTTCCTAAAATTTGTCAAATTGTGGACTTTTTAAATAATCGTTTGGCCCATGAGGACTTGGTTGAAAAGGTTAAATAAATAAATATTTAATAAATAAATTAACATGAAAAATAATATACAGATGCAAATGGCACTAGTACCCTATAGAGTTGTGGAATAACCAGCAAGCACATCATAAAGCACATGACACAGGGTCCTCACTTTTTTTGCCCTCTGTCACACAGTTTTTAGTCATTTTAGCCCAATCTTTCCAACCTTTCTAATCCACTGATGTTAATCTGGACATTTTTGAATTTCCTATTTGTAGCAAAGCAAGCTAAGTAGTCAGCAAATTAGCTATTACAGATCAAAAAGCACTAAATGTATTCATCTCAACGTGGCATGGCAACCGCGTGACCCACCCCAGGCATGTGACAACATGTAAAAACTTGCTCGGCCTGTCTACCTTTCTTTGTTTCCTGTCTGCTGTTTTTTCCTGTTACGTTTCAGCTGTCGAGTTTCCTAGTGTTCGGGGTAGCACATAAAACTAGACTGTATTACGGTACGTATAAATAAAGGTAAATTAAAGAAACTTTTGATATAATAACACATTGAAAATGTATCATTCCAGGACATGGCCTCAAATAAAAGTGACTTTCTGGACGTTTCTCATGTCTTTGTCAGCTACAGCAGCAGCGACAGCCAGTGGACGCAGGACCTGATAGAACGTCTGGAGTCCCCCGAATGCGGCCTGAAAACCTGCTACCATGAGCGGGACTTCATCCCAGGTCGCACGGTGCTGGAGAACATGGCTGAAAGCATCTACAACAGCCAGAAAGTCCTGCTCGTCCTCAGCCAGGAGTTTGTGAGGAGCCGCTGGTGTCTCCTGGAGGCCAACATGTCCCTGTTCAGAGACTGTCTGGAGCGCAAGCCCGTGATCCCTGTTCTGCTGGAGCCTGAAACCTGCACGCCACTACACCTGTGCCACTTAACGTATCTGGATGCTCATGACCCTGATTTCCTGGAGAAGCTGCTGAAGGTGCTCTGTACACCTAACCGAGAGCTACGAAGCTCCACGGTGGCGCCGTTTCAGCCGCCGTCCGTCTACAGTGGCAAGGCTCTACTGAATCTCGATGCTGTAAACCAAGAGGGTCTCCACAGATGGCAGGCTGGGGTGTTCAGTGAACACGGCATTCCAGACCAACTGCACCTGGTCCTTCAAGATCGAGAAAAGTACGCTGAAGCAGTCAGAATTGTGAACAGCGTTTCGCAGTCCAAAGGCTGGTTCCACTCGGTTTGGATGAGAGGAATAATTTGGTCTTTCATGATTGCCATCATTTTTTTATATTTTGCCGTTGTGATGGTTTTGTATTCTTATATTCATATAGAACACCGTGAAATGGTTTTCATACATTATGTGCCTCTACTGGGTGTCATACTGAACATAATTTTATGGGAAACAGGTGCTAAGAAAAAGATCACAAGGGAAATGCAGAAATCTGCCTGTAAGGCCAACATCATTCTTCACCACGAAAATGTGCTGATGGGCTGTGTGTCGAGCACCAAGCTCTGCTTCGTCTACGTGTCCCTGGAAGGCTGCAGGAGATCCTTTGATGGCGCGTTCGATGACCCGGAGGTGGCCAGAGAGCCCGGAGGTTCCAGAGAGCCCTGAATTATTTTTCATCAGGGTATGTCTGCTGTCTGGCGAAGAGGTACTTCCCTTTCAGTGGTGCGAGCTCAAAAAGTCATCTTCATGGAGATGTTTGTTTTTGCCAGTATGTTTCTCAGAGGCTGAAGCAAGAGGTTTGGTCCTAGGAACCATGAGCAATGTGTTGTATGCATGAAAGTATGAGATGTGACACACGCAAATATATTTGATATATGATCGTGGAAAGGCTTTTACCAGAATACTCGCTCTTGCCAATCTCAGCATAGACAGTGGCGAGTAGTTCCAGACTCCTGGTGGTGATGGGGTGGTCATTTCCAAATGCTCTCTGGTGGATTTTAGTTGCCTGAAAAAAGTTAAAAAGGTCAGCATGGCCAGTAGAACTTGTGAGTGGTGTCACAACATTGTAACATTGTATCCCCACAACATACAACGTAACCCACATATCTTCCAAACATGCCTATAATGATTATTTTATTTTTATTTTAAAAATATTAAAATGCTCTGGAGACATTGCCTACATACCTTGCCACTGTATTCCAATGCCAGATGAGGTCTAAAGGATAAAAGAGTTTAGTTCACTTTTTTACTTTTTATTTTTATGAAATTGTCATTCAGTCCTGTGGTTGTAGACTCTGTATATTCTCCCATGTGACATGTCTTCCCTCTCCTCCGACAGTACTACCTCTGCTTAACTGACAGCTGATGCCACAGTTTTACACGAGTCAGCCCTGAACATGCTGCTCACACTGCACATGACACTTGACCTGAAATGTTATACTGTTTGTCATGGGTCCTTCTGACCAATGTCACATCCCATGCTCTTTGGTCAACACTGCAGTGTCCCAGGCCCATGACCTAAGTCTCTTTTTCTAATGCTCTGATCTATAAAATTTCTATGTTATATACATATTCATATTCTTGACTTATTGCTTTCATTTTGATCCACAGTGCCACATTATAGTTGTGAATCCTCCTCATGTGAGATGGGCTCTGATCCACCACAGATGCTGCCTGCTATGTTCGGGTGATCAGGACCCTTTTAGAAGTGAACCTGTGTCACCAGCTGCCTGTCGAGAATTGGGGATGGTACCCACTGTATGCTGTGAGCTGTATTTTAAGTTTGTATTCTGAGTGAAGTGATGGTAGCCTAGTGGGTAACACACTCGCCTATGAACCAGAAGGCCCAGTTTCAAATCCCACTTACTACATTTCTGTTTATAGAGGTGAATGTGGGTGGGTTGTAGTTGCTTTGTGGGTAAAACACTCGACCCTGAACCAAGACACTTAACCCTAAGTTGCTCCAGGGGGACTGTACCTGTAACTACTGATTGTAAATCGCTGTGGATAAGGGCGTCTGATAAATGCTGTAAATGTAAATGTGTGTTGTTGGCCATTATTAAAAACAATTTATTCCACATGTATTTGAGTGTTTGCACCTCTCCCTTCAGAACCTGCCTTGGCATGACTGTCAGTCAGAAGTCTAGGCTGCCTTTACATTGGACATGTGATGTGACCAAAGTAAAACATCTGCTTGGTAGGCATGAAAAATAATATATTCTAAGGGACTTTTCTGTCCCTAACCTAACATCTTACATGGCTGATAAGATACAACTCTACATTAGCTAAGAAAGAAAGATATCTGCATATACTGAATTATGGATGTCATGCACAATGCTACTTTAAACAGCTGGCATGTTCGCTCAGCATCACTTGGCAAGCATTGAGTGAAAAGCCAAAAAAAAAAAAAAAAACAGGCTCAGGTAAACATATACCTGAACCTGATCCGGTAGATGAAATGTATCCATCAGCCCTGGTACCCTTGCTGGAGTTAAGAACACAAATAACTCATTTTAAAGTGGGACGAACGATGCCCCCCCCCTCACCCCGCCCCACCCTTGACCACTATCAGTCACGCTGATCTGCATCGCAGTTCCTGTGAGCAGCGGCACAGTAAATCCCAACAGTCATCTGCTGTGATTGCGCAGGTGAGCCAGTGGAAAACGCCACTGCGGTGCCAAGAGTGCGGTGGTGCCCTTATTTGGCCCTCTGTTATCTGACTGCCAGCGTTACTGTGACAACATGAGCCTGTGCGTTTTGGTTTACTTCTGCTCCAGAGCCAACCAGGGCATCGTATCCATAGCTTTCACCAAGAAATAATCGCAGCTCTTCACAACCTGTTTCTTATGAACAGCAGATTTCTGTGCCTCCTTTGCCATTGTGCCAGCTTTTTGATAGCTTGTATAGGAAGCTATACTTTCCTTCACTAGTATTTCCTTCCCATTTGCCATTTGGGTATAAAATCAACACTATTGATGTTTTAAATGACATTTCCAGACTTGGTTAGCAGCAGTAGCAGCAACAAATAAATATAAAAATGCAATGGAATTGTCTTGGTGTGTATAGAAAGCATGCAAGAGACTTAAGAACAATGTTTGCAAGGTGCATTTTTAATATTTAATCCTGAGGGCATTTCTGAGGACATTTGGTCACATAAATAAACCATCAAAACCAAACAGGTTAATTCTTCTAAAAGGCAGACGCTACCTTCCGCAGCCCTGGATTCCCTGGAGACACCTGACACCCCGCTACTTAGGCCAGGATCGGTGGATTACGTGGAATGAGCGCAACAGCTCGTCCTGACACTTGAAACTCAAGCTTGTAGGGACAGCAATAAAACAATCTGCACCTTCATGAATAATGAAGGACACCACTGGTCGTATCCAGCTAACAAGCTCCTTTCCACATCCCACAGCAGACCATCAGGTTAAACGCTCTCCAACCAGTGCCAGCGGGGGCATATAAATGTTGATCCCGCTCCCTGTGTGTATGCTGTGGCCTTACAAATGACCGGCGCATCAAGTTCAGCTCAAGAGGAAGAAAGACACTCGATCCCGTTGGCCTAGTAACGTCCATATTGTAATGCTCCGCCTTCTTCTTCTACCCATTTCTCCTTTTTAACTCACTCACTTTCACTCGCTGTTTTCATTTCCTAAAATATGAAGCTCTTTTGGCAAATAGAGAAGAATGAAAAAATTGTACTCCTCAACTTTCAACCAAAACTGTCCTCAGTCCTGAGTTCTTGCTACGTATGGACTGGCCAGTAAGCTGTAATAATCATGCATGTTGGGTTAAGAATGGAGAAACTGGTTGAGGAAGAAGGCGGAACGTTACAATGTGGACATTTTGAGTGTTACTAGGCGAACTGGACTGAAGGATTTTCTTCCTCTTTTAAGCTCTTGCTAAGGCGTTTATGATCAGTCCTGAGTTCTTGCTACGTATGGACTGGCCAGTAAGCTGTAATAATCATGCATGTTGGGTTTAGAAAGGAGAAACTTGAAGAGGAAGAAGGCGGAACATTACAACGTGGATGTTTGAGTGTTACTAGGCCAACAGGACTGAGGGACTTTCTTCCTGTTTGAAGCTCTCGCTTTATGGTCAGTACTGAGTTCTTGCTATGTATGAACTGGCCAGTAAGCTGTAGCATAATGGGTCAAAACAAGTGACAAGTGATACAATGAAATGTTAGCATTAGCTCACGTTAGCATGACCGTTACCTCTTGCTCACGATGCACATCTGAGCCAGCCTCTCCAGGTCCCTGGCCTGGGACGCCTGCTCGGTCAGCTCCTCTTGAGACGCCCATCCCTGCGAGCCCAGTGAGGCGTCCTCCTGGGAGCCTGCCATGCACACGCAGCACAACACGCACAGGGGACAGTGCAGGGCTAATCAGATTGTGGCGAGCGGGCACTGAAGGGACAGTGAGACAGGAGCCCAAAATCATCGAGTGTGGCACGGGACATCGAGTGTGCAGAGGTCGGACAATTAACTTGCAACGCCACAGTCATGCATTAAGAGGCTGTAAACTGTGAACACTGGGATAATTAGACAGAACTGTGCTGATGTTCTAATGGAATTAAATGGACGGATGGTTAAGCACCCATTCACTCTCAACTCCGCGTGGTGAGTGCTGAGTCAAAAATCTTGCTCCAGAGCTCTAATGAGTTATGGCCCGGTCCCGGCCATTCGTCTTTTCACGTCCCCTCGCACGAACGAGCTGCTGCTGCTGCTGCCTCAGCAGCAGCCGGACGGCCAGCCGGCCTGCAGACGGTGATGGATGGCTCTTCCTTACGCACACGTGTGCTTCTCAGCAAATAAAGATGGACCGGGGTTAAACGCGCCACCGATATCGCTCTGGGCTGCAGGGGAGACTGGGTTCCCCCGCAAGGTCTGTTTAATCGCTGCTGCTTAGACAACCGATGCTTGATTTGAATAAGAAAAATGCATTACATCACGGTACATCGCGAATTGTAAGGCTACGGCTTCAGGTAAGAAATAAACGCACAATAAAAACCACTCACGGCAAACACACACATTTGTTACTTCTATGTAGGGCATGCTTGATTATTCAGATCATTGATTCAAACAGCCATGCGCACAAATGAACGAGGGCAACATAAACTGGCCGATACATATCCTACCGTTGTGGTGTTTTGTGGTGGTTAAGGGGGTGAAAGTGAGTGTGCACTTGCCTGTGCTCCCCTGAAGAGCCGTGAGCTCAATTAGTGCCACCTCGTAGAACATCTTCTCCGCCTGAATGAACTGAAGAGCCTTGCCATCTGTTTATATGGGTGAAGGATCAGCCGCGCTTGTCACAGGGATTAGTCACTGGATGAGGGCGGGCACACTCGAAATGTCGGGATCGATTTCAATTCTTTTTTCCTACGTACGCATTAACCTGCGGGTGACCATAAGCCTTCATTCAATTCATAAAAAGCATCGTTTTTTTGGGAGTTCATTCAAAGTTGCCGATCCAGCATAGCCAGTCGTATTTGGGGACAGCGTGCACGTGTCTGCTCCGGACTGTATTGTTTGCATCTCTGCATTACAAAGTGATTATTTGGAAGGGCTAAAAATAGAGCAGCTAGGAAGCGCTGGTTCGCATAAACAGGCGCGCAGTTGTAAAAAAAAAAAAATTCTTTGTAAGATGACACAGGCCTGGCTTTGACAGGTGACTTTAAAGCCCACCGGTGAGAGAGGGAAAATGTTCTTAAAATAGCCTGGGAGACATGCATGACCTACATTAAAGAGTGGGTTGCACGTGTGCCTCTTGCTGTTGCCAAACGCTTCTGTGTGGATTGCCGCGGTGCAAGGACTTAACTGTCCCTGGTGAAATGACTACCTGACTAACGCCCAGGCCATGTGTTTCACAGCAGGCAATTTAATCAAATGGGCGACCTTGGGTTTGCGAAAGGTGCGATATAGCTAAAAAGTACCATTTATTACTTTTCTTAAACGTCTACAGGCATATTTTTAATGATGGTGACTATTTTTGTATGAGTATGGAGAACACGGGCCAATTTCATGCCGCACATACCGGTCACATATTGTACAATGAGCTAAAATAGAAACATTAGCAGAGGCATGACAAAAGCTGCACTGGTACACAATAGTGCATAATTCCACACCACCTTTGCACACGATCATCTGAGGACGCTGCTTCAGAGCATTTAACACATTTGAATAGAAAAACATGCAAAATAAATGCAAAGAGGCAAGATGCTGTCTGGAGCAGTGTCACGTATTTTAATGCTGTTGGGTGCTTGGCAATCATATTTACAGGCTATTGGCACACTTTAACGGGGAGATTCATATGCAAGCGATACAAGGCAGCCAGGCTATATGAAGACAGGGCAATGCATCATGATGCCGACAGACATTTTTTCTTTTCAGACTGAGCACATGAAGGTGTGGTGAACATTTAAAGAAAATATGATATAAAAAAGAAATAAAAAAATCAGATTCAAATCTGCTTGTTTTAACAGCATTACATAGACTTACGTTGAAGTTGATTTGATCATTTTGTTTGAGGTATTTATGTTCCATAAAGTGTATTTTCTCAGATGTTGTGAAGTTAGAAATCTGCCCTGTTGTGTGTTTGTTCCTAAATTAGTGATGTAGTGTATACTCAGACCAAACAAAGTGTTTTGTTTAAAGGAAGACACATTTCATATGTTGGACATTTCTGTCAGCCATCAACAATAAGTCCTGAAATTAAGTTAAAAGCTTAATCACTTTACATATAATTACAACCTTTTTCACTGTCTTCACATTTTTTTGGATGCTCTAAGATGAAGGAGAATACTGAAATGAAGAAGAGTTGTATCAAAATAATTATATATGATTATTCCCGTTGTGAACAGAGGGCACCAGCTTTGTGCTTCAGTTCATTATGACCTACATTCACACATCATACAGTACCATCAAGTGGCATGTCCATGGAAACACACTAGACTGTGAATATCCATCCATATACAATACCAGTCAAACGTTTGGTGTGGTGGTTATTGAGACTACAATTGAGCAATTCTAAATTTAATGCAATAATATTTCATGTTTTTGTAGAAAAAGAAAGTAAAGTAAGTTTGATGAAGTAGTTTTTCTCTCTTTTACCTTCATGGCTGCTTTGTTCACTATTGGTAGTAGCCTAGTGGGTAACACACTTGCCTATGAACCAGAAGACTACAGAGTCACAGGTTCAAACCCCACTTAATACCATTGTGTCCCTGAGCAAGACACTTAACCCTAAGTTGCTCTAGGGGGGGACTGTCCCTGTAACTACTGATTGTAAGTCGCTCTGGATAAGAGCGTCTGATAAATGCCATAAATGTAAATGTGGGAACATTTGACTGAGTCTTCAAAAGCCACTTCATGAAATGCTCATTAACATGAGTAAATGATGAGAGATTGTTCAGCATAAACTGTTGGAAACCATGACCGGTGGTGGATATACCATTTCCAAAGCCTGCTTGTTCTGGACCCCAGGGTGATCTGAAGGATGTAAACAGACTCATGTGACCTCAAGTCATCTGTATAAGATGCTCTTCTGGGTGCCAGCTAAGTCCACGCTGCAGCTAATTAGCCGTGACATTTGTCTGTCCTTGTCCCATCTGTTTCTGGGGCTTTCTCTACCTGACGGTAGAGGATGAGCACTTTTGAACGTGCAGGATCCCCGTTCATCTTCTCAGAGCCGCACGATTATTCATTATTAATTCTCCATCCCTTGCCGCAGCTATAAAACTCACCCATGTACTTACAGACTCAACATTCTTTCCCAAAGCCTTGCGACTGCCAGTAAAGATCAATAGGACCAAAATTTACCAATACCCCCCATCAGAGGCAGGAGTATCTGTGACAACAAGCACTCAAGCTGCCAAATGACCGGAATGATCATACATTAAACATGAACTTTTGATCACACTTCATTCTGCAGATGAAATACTCAGTGATGGTAATAACAGCGATAACTACAGTATTACGTGGTATGTTACACTGCATTGATTAGTATTAATTAGCGCTGGGGAAAAACAATGATTACATGTTTACGTTTTATTATTTATTTTTGCCCCTCCCCTTTTCTCCATGCCTAGCCAATAAAGACAATACGCTGTAGATAGGCAAAGCAAAATACTTCATTGCTATTAATGTCTATGGGAGAAAAAGGAAGATCAGGTCGCGAAAAAAAAAACTTTTTAACATGATAACATTTTGCATAACAACCTTGTTGTTGTTTCTTTTCAATGAAATTGTGCAGGTCATGTGTTCTCATTTTTGCATATTCCTTTTTATCTCCACTGTAAGTATCATTAGCATGATAATATTTCATGCTTGCACCATGGCCACACGACACTCCACGACACTCCACCGCATTCAGTATCAGGTGCGCTGGAAACAGAACCTGTTTGACGCAGCTTCAAACAGATGGTGGTGGGCTTCTGATTCATCGCACACGTTCGCCCGGTGCATGTGCATTAATTAAGTGGGCGTAACAAATGGCCGCATCCGGAACGCGGAGAACAACCTGATCCGTTGGTAAAGTGAATGCCTTGAGTTGGACAGGTGACTAACTGTATATCATATAACCCGGCGGCATCCCTCCTAATCTTTCCGCCGTGCAGTGTATGCCGCGGGAAGGTTAATTACCGCTGACGCTCTCATCACCGCCGGCGAGATAAGAGCCTACAGATCCTCTATGGGAAGCGGCAGCGTCACGTAAAAGGGTGAAGGCCTGTGGACCTGCGTTTGGGCTCTCATCAATCTCTTTCCCGGCACACAAAGAAGGCCGAGCGGTGCTTGCGGACGCTCGAACCGGGCCGGAAACAATGGGGACTGTGCCTTCTTCCCCATTGCAAGCTGTAACGTTGGCCCGGTCAACCCAATACGAAGAGATTTATTGTTTCATGTTCTCGCCATTACTACGGCTACTGAGGTGCTACATGAACAGCGGAGACTGACACTTCAGCCCACAAGCGGTAAAAACGAAAGGATACAGTTCTTTTCAGAGATGAAGAGCTCTGCAATCTGAAAACAGGGAACAGACAGACATGACATCACCATCCTGATTCCTACTGCACATAATGCTTCACAATGCTGCTCAATTGTCAATTCCAACAGATCGGGACACTTTTAGCATATGCAGAAAAAAAAAAAACGTAATAAATGAATCCTAATCCATGTAATGATTATTATTCATATTACAAACAACCAAGCAAGCATCATGGTAAAGTGACCTCGGGGTAGTGGCCTTCAATCTTCAAGATTTAATGGGACTGTGTTGAATATACAGTAATTACGACTGTTATTTAATTCGTACACATTGGCAGGAATCACACGGTGTGATTCCGTCACTGGCTGGCCTTCAGATTAATGCCGCTGCCCGCAGTCCGTGAATTACTGCTGCTGGCACAAATCTCGCGTTTGCCATAGCTTATGTGCCATCAGAGGGTTTTTTGGTGAAACGCTGCCAACAGTTAAGGGCCCAGTGGCAAATCCTCCTCGACATCATACCCCACGTTCATTAGGACTATAAATGAAGCACATTTTCCCCGGACACTTGAGCTTGAAAAGATAATGCTGGGGACACAGAGCGGGACACTATAGTTAGGCCACTTATCCCACAAACCATCAGAACGGTCAGCACCAGATGACAGGAAGGAACGTTCATGGGAGGAGGAATGTAAAATGCTGTTATCAGACTGTGTGTTGCCAGTTCAAGTCATATTACAGGCACGTTAATCCAGTTGTGCAGCTGGATAAAAAATAAAAAATGCCATCGATGTGAAACCACATGCTTGTGTGTGTGTGTGTGTGTGTGTGAGAGAGGGAGAGCACTTGTCTTGTGCCTTTAAAGTGTGTTTGTGCAAGGAACACTCGTGCGTGCGTGTGTGCAGGCAGCGGTACGGACTTTCTTTTCCCACGCAGCTCATTTCTATGCACATAAACATGCATGATGAATAATTGAGTGCCCCGGGCCGGGGGGGGTGGAGGTCTCTCACCTGGTGCAGGCAGTTGGGAAGTGAGTGGAAGCTCTGGACGTGGGTGAGACCCAGCAGGCAGCTCAGGAAGCAGTGCAGCGCCGCCTGGGACTCCCCCTGCTGCTGGAGCCGGCGGCCCAGTTCGAACAGGCTCTCCCTGCCCCCGTTCAGCATCCTGCGGCTGGGACGTCCGCTCGGAAGCCACCAGCGCCGGCGGAGGAAGAGGAGGAGGCAGTGACAGCAGACGAGGAAGGAGCGCCTCCCATCTGAGCCCCCTCCCCAAAAACCAAGCAGGAACGAGAAGAGGAAGCAGTTTGAATGGAGAAGCCCGAGTGTGTGTCAAGAGGAAAGATTCAAAAAAGCTAAACATAGGATAAAATACAAAGCGAGGACGTCTGTGGTCTGGTCTCTGTCTCTCCCAACCAACTCAAGGGCAGGTTGTGTGTGTTTGAGGGAGTGAGAGAGGAAGGAGGGAGGGAGGAAAAGAGGGAGGGATAGCGAGAAAGGAGAGCTAAGAGGCTAAGCGAGAGAGAGAGAGAGAGAGAGAGGGAAAAAAGATCCATTCCATCCCTCCTCCCACTCTGCATCAGACAGATTAAAGGAAGCTCAGCGGCAGAATGGGCGGGGCTTACTTGCGACTGACATCTACTCCTGCCAATCCGACTTCTGTGTTGAGCAGAGCACGGTCGGCGTGTGCATACAGTGCCATCAGGAAGAAGGAGTCTCTGTATTATCCATCGTTTAATCCCCACTAATAATCTCAATTATGATCTTTTGTCAATTCTTTTTTAAACTTGAGACACAGTAAAAATAATGCCATTGTTCTGTTTTTCCAATAAATCATTCGTGGTCATTAATTAGAAGGATTTATTGAATGCATTATTAGAAAGTGATATTTGTTGTAATGCATAACATTATTTCCAACAACAGAATGTTATCATAATGGATGGTACTAAAGGTTCAGAGTGTTCTATTGTCACCACGAGTTAAATAACCAAAGAGATGGAGCGTGACAGCAAACATCCAGCCACCCGTATTATTTATGAAGAGAGATGAGCACTGTCCAAACACAGCAAGCCGATACCCTTTATTTAATGACGGGGCAACTTCTACAGGCTCCAGGCCAAACCATGCGAAAGTACTCAGCGACACACAGCGCCATGTGATGTTTCATTGTGTTATGCAGAATTCGTACCTTGAAGCCCTCTTGATGTTTACACTGAAGGTTTTTTTTCAAGTGTCGATGTAGTGTGTATACATAAAACAAAAACAGCTCATTTCAGTAGTTTCAGTGGTTCAAAATATCTACTGCGGGTGTTAAATTGCTCTTATTCTGTAGTATTTAATACTTCACTGTGTAATACAGTACATTTTACGCTATTCCTCTCTTTCCCAAGAAAATATTTATTGCACACCTTAATAATATATTGCTGTCTCATCATTGTTTGCTCTTTTACACACAGAATGGATCTGGCGCACAAACATTAATTGTGTTTGCCCTAGTTAAGTTATTTGTGTTGTTTTTGTGTTGGCTGTACGGGGTTGGTAGCTAGGGCAGCAAGGGCAGTAAATTGAATGCAACTGCACTACGGCCAAGTCAAATACTGTCACGACCCATCTGCTGTACGCGCATGCATGGCAGTTGTGCTAGTTTGCAGTTGATGCAATCCTCTATCTATTGCATTTATTCCGCAGAGTGAAATGACATTAACCACTGGGAGCCCTTGAATTGAAATGATGTTATCACTAAACCTAATTTGGAAGCATATTGTGCTGCAATGCCAACTGGATGTTCTTATGAGGGAGCAACCTGATGACAGTAATTTGCATTTTGGGATACCTTCATTTGCTGTTGGCTCAAGATCCCATCAGCATTTGGTTACAGAGTGGTGCTGAGCTGCTAAAAGCCTCGCTGGAGAGCTACAGTCCTAAAAATACAGCCAAAGGATTGCCTTTTTAGTGAATTAAACTAATTAGTGTTTCAGAAAGTAATAGCTAAATGGGCCATTTCAGTAATTACAAGCTGGCCATTCATTCTAGGCTGAAGTTAATTCTTTGACTTGGTAGCTAGCTGCCAAGTTGACCATAGATAGCTCACTTTCTAAACTCGATTAAATGATAACCCTTCATATCAAGCAGATTGCAGTTAAGTATTATTATTATATGTTGTAGCTTTCATTTTCAGGAAGGTAGAGATGAAGCTAAAGGTTTTGTATTCTTTTTGAAACCTGCAAGCATGTGTCCCTGGTTGGGAAGTTTTGGAATGAACTAGGACGTAACTAGATCGTTTTTCTTAAGTTCCCTTGCCCAAATTACAACAAGCACCGTGTATGACTGTGTACATGACAAATAAAATTAGAATTTAACTTCAAACGGGGCAGAGGTGGCCTAGCGCGTGAGGAAGCACCCCCGTAATGAGAATGTTGTCGGTTCCAATCCCGAGCTGCCAAGGTGCCACTGAGATACCACTGAGCAGTGCACTGTCACCACACACCACTCCCCGGGTGCCTGTCACGGCTGCCCACTGCTCACCAAGGGTTATGGTTAAAAGCAGAGGACACATTTTGTTGTGTTACCGTGTGCTGTGCTTCACAATGACAAATTACCTCACTTTCTTTTCACTTTTAAATAACCTCTTGTCACTCATGCCTTTAATGGCATTAATGAACACGCCATGAATGCCATCTATGATTATTGGAACCTTCCTGTGAATTCCTGTGAACACACACCAGTTCATGGCAGAGGCCGTGCCTTTTTCGCTGATTGATCTTAATACTTTGGAGCCGAGTTTGAAATGTAGGTGGCTCCCACAGATTCATTCTCTTTATGGGTAGGAACTCAAGAGGACAGTTAAACTGAGACCCAAAGAAAGATGCTGCAAGTGTTGACCCTGAGAACGTGCAGCTTGACTAACTTTCTTATTGGCTGCTGAGGTGGAAGGATGCAACACCAGTACAAACTAAATGACGCTCCCAGACATGAGATGTGGTTTTGGCTTTTTTAAATGTACAAAACAAAGGCATCACTGCCTCCTCAAGGACACTTAGCCCCCCAATAATAACTCTGCATCATTCATCACAAAACTGTAGCTCAGTGGTTCTAGAATAGGGGCCCGCATGAATGCTGTCAGAACCAATTCACATGAACTATCTCATGCACACGCATTTGTATTATTATGAATGAAGCCCGGGTGTCACACTCAAACACAGGGTTGACAAGTTAGCAACGCACAGTGATGGACCAGCATACAATTATATATTATATCAAAATATGAAGCAGCAGGACAGTGGCAGCATGCCGTGTGAATCAGCCATTACCAGTGGTACTTTAAGGAATTGGTGAATCCTGAACATCAAGGGAGTAAAGTAGTTGCTCCCATGTTTAAGTGCCTTTAAAAAAAAATAGGAATTGAGTTAATTTATTTTCAAATTTTATGTCTTTACAGGTAAAACGCATTGATTACTGCGGTGTTCTAGCAGTTAAGGAAGCAGACTCTTAACTGAAGGCTTACAGTTGAACATGCAGAACCATCAAGGTGCCACTGAGGTTCCCTTGAGCAACGTACCGTCCCCTCACACTGCTCCCCGGGCGCCTTTCATGGCTGCCCACTGGTCACTAAGGGTGATGGTTAAAAGCAGAGGACACATTTCGTTGTGTGTCAACGTGTCCTGTGCTATGATGTGAAAGTGATTGTTTGGTCATTGTGATGCACGTGTGTAACACAGCCCTACTTTACATGATTGTGGAAATCAAAGTCAAAGTCAAAGTGAAGTGATGGTCACATGTGATACACAGCAGCACAGCACACGGTGCACACAGTGAAATTTGTCCTCTGCATTTAACCCATCACCCTGAGTGAGCAGTGGGCAGCCATGACAGGCGCCCGGGGAGCAGTGTGTGGGGACGGTGCTTTGCTCAGTGGCACCTCAGTGGCACCTTGGCGGATCGGGATTCGAGCCGGCAACCTTCTGATTACGGGGCCGCTTCCTTAACTGCTAGGCCATGTCACGTTCCTAAGTCTAGGGGTCTCAGAAACGCAACAAGGGTGTGGAGAGGAGGAGGTCCACTGTTACACATGCAACCAACAAATGATACAAACAGTGCTTTTATTTACAGTGTGCTAACAGGTTCAATAAGACAGAGGACTCAGGACAGCTAACCAACATCAAAACAGCTTAAAGGAAGGGATGGGATAACAGCAGGGATAACTAAAACACGTACAAGTTACCAAAAACGGCACATGACAGGCTAACAGCTAACAGGCTAACAACAAAGGGACTATCACACAAAGCAACAAGAAACACGAATGAGATCCCCAACGGAGCTCTATGCAGATCTCCGTGGACCCTGGGGACCTCCCAAAAGCATAAGGGCCTAGCAGACCCTGGGGACCTTCCCGGAGACCATCTGAAGTCTCTTTAAATAGGTGGAGGTGACCAATGGCAGATGGAGCTGGTAGGCCTCAACTCCTCCCACGAAGTCAACCTAAAAGGGACAGGACGCAAAACACAGCCAAACACACAGAACACGTGGGAGCATACGTCCAGGGACGTAACAGGCCACCACTGGAAATATTAATGTTAAACTGTAAATCTTTGATGTGCGATGCATGCTGTCAGCAAAGTCATTATGAGTGTTGATTATAGACAGACAAATGACCCTTCACAGACAGTACCCTGGGCCTTGTGTTCCCAAAGTGACCTCTTGGTGCTGACTACATACAGTAAAAGTGCTGTGAACATTTTCAACTCAATCGATGTATAAAGGTCTAACAGCTGAAAGGGCATGAAAGACAAAGCCATTCTCATATCAGCATCTCTATCTATAACCTATGATCTCAAATTGCTAAATTAACCAAGCATACGAATCACTGTAATGAGAACACAGGCTACTATTTAACATGTCGGATAAGAATTCAAAAGGCATCTTTGCCTCAATTTTTACAGTATGTCCTCGGTCTTATGACTAATGAGCAAATGCATTGGCTGGGTTTGGCAGGGTTCCTCTGACAGCTACAAGGGACTTTGCGATGGCTGCTTCACCATCTGTTTGCAGTCTGGGCTGAGATCCGCTTAAATGCCAATAAAGATCAACTGGCAGATAAAAATCATCCATGGAAAGAACCTCAGTTACTCAATTGCTATTGTGACGCTTATGTTTCATTGACCTTTTAATGCTCTTACATGCGTGTTTAATTAGCCGATTCTTTAAGTTGTGGGCTGATGTTGCAATGGATCAGACTTGTTTTACAGCAACTCGATTTGACTGAGATCTGTAGAACTTGGAGACCAAGTCAACACCTCAAATGTTGCTGTGTTCCTAAAATGATTCTTGAATAATTTTTTGCATTGTGGCATGATGGCACTGCCATCAGGGAATACAGTTTCCTGAAAGTGTGTAGTTGGTCAGCAGCAATGTTTAGGTGGTACGTTTCAAAGTAACGGCCCAAAGTTTACCCTGCAGAACATTGTCCAAATCAGCACACTGCTGAAATGCAGTCTGGTTCCAGATTTTCTTAAGGTTAACGCTACACTGAAAAAAATAAAAATGTCATTCATCAGATCAGTACACATTCCTCCATTGCTCCACGAGCCAGTTCTGATGCTTGCATGACTTTAGGTGCTTTTGTCAGGGGAACAGGTCAGCGTGGCCCAGACCGGTCTGTTTTGATCAAAATGTCTGCAGAGACAGCATGGAACTGACAACGAAGTATCCCAGCCGGTGCCCTCAGCAAAGTCACATCTGTCAAAACCATTTTTCTTTTGTTTGTTTGCTTTCTGCAGACAGATAAAAATATGTAGTGTGGCCATGCGACGCTGTGGGAATACGCAAAGAGGAAAAAGTGCTGCTGTGGACTTGTTCTGTTGTCACATGTGGAGGCGCATGGCCCTGCCTCAGCATATACTATACATAGCCACAGTGACTGTTGTGCTTATGCAGTAGATACTGAATTGCCGCTTCTGCTCAGTGACCCCCAACTTTTTACTTTCACAAAGTCAACAATTCATTCCTCTGAGAATAACAATTAAAAATTATGCTGGATAAAAAAACTTAATAGAATAAAATATGCATTTTGTAGATACATCTGTAACAGTTCATATGTATTAATGCATAAATCCTTCCTATTAAAATGATTAAGTTAACCAAAGTGGCCCAATAATGATAGTTAAGAAGTCATATTAAAGAGATGATTAAAATACATTTCACATGCTTTCTATCATGAATTTTATTAATTTAATGTACAAAGTGTCTTGTATTGTATGTTATATATGTCAAGGTCCAGCCATCAATCAATTCATCTCTATCTCTCTCACAAGGGTGAAGACACACATACATATACACACATGCACACACACCCACCCACCCACCCACACTCAGGCCCACACATGCACAGCATGCTAAATAAAGCATCTCCAAAGTCTATATGGTACATACAGTACAGGCCAAAAGTTTGGACACACCTTCTCATTCAATGTGTTTTCTTTATTTTCGTGACCATTTACATTAGTAGATTCTCACTGAAGGCATCAAAACTTAACAAAAAGAGGAGACCTGGCCTCCACAGTCACCGGACCTGAACCCAATCCAGATGGTTTGGGGTGAGCTGGACCACAGAGTGAAGGCAAAGGGGCCAACAAGTGCTAAACACCTCTGGGAACTCCTTCAAGACTGTTGGAAAACCATTTCAGGTGACGACCTCTTGAAGCTCATCGAAAGAATGGCAAGAGTGTGCAAAGCAGTAATCAGAGCAAAGGGCGGCTATTTTGAAGAAACTAGAATATAAAACAGGTTTCCAGTTATTTCACCTTTTTAATTATGTACATAACTCCACACGTGTTCATTCATAGTTTTGATGCCTTCAGTGAGAATCTACCAACGTAAATGGTCATGAAAATAAAGAAAACATTTGGCCTGAACTGTACATACGATGAACTAATCATCTATATGAGAACTTTCTTTACCGCACAGTTAACTAATCCATGTTAGAGTCCCCCTGGACTTTTATTCTGACCCGCCGGCGTCACTCTCCGCCCGGTGAGGTGTTTTATGACCTGTGCGTAATCATTAGAAAATGCTGCTGCCATCTGTCTGGATCTTAGGCAATTAGCTGACTCAGTGGTTTTTACTGACCACGAGCAACAGGGCCTGTCCACCACTGTAAATCTATTTGACAAAGTTCATGGTTTATCATGAGTGACTTTTTTTTTTTTTTTTTTAGGAATTTCAGACTTATTGGCAATCCAAGTCAAAAGAAAACACAGGGAAATTGCTGATTTTATTAGTAAAATGTTGGGAAGAAAAACAAGATAAAATATCGCAAGAAGTCGACCACCGTTTCCTACACACTGGTGCTCTCTAGTGGGCATGAGGGGAAAAGACACGACCTTGTTGAAAATGGCTGAATGAGGGTCTTTTACTCCTGAAAAACGTGGACATCATCAGACCTCCTGAGCACCTTACCACAGACTTACCGTACAGCAGTTCCTCGCTGTCCTGAAGCCCAAGGCTCTTTACTGGTCTCATGATTCAGACGCACGCAGGATGTTTGAGCCGAAAACCAGGACACCGAATGCAAATATTTGCACTTGGGGAATAAAACTGTTTGGCAAACACTTCAACATGATAACAATATAAAACTGCACATATATATGATGGCTCAGGGTGACCAACAGGGTGAATCCTTACATTTCTGCCCCTCATTATGTAGAGCATTTTGAGCAAGGAGGGGACATTCACTTGTCACTTCGTCACTTTAAACTTACCTCTGTTGCACTATTGGTTTTGCACTCTCCTGGTTTTGCACTCTCCACCATGTGCCCTTATTTGTATATGGTGTTTTTAAAATTGTATATTGTGCTTTTTTTTAAAATTGTATTTATACTTTGTATTCAATGTTACTGTTACTGTTTTTGTATTTAATGTTACTTGTATGGGTCAGAGAGTAACGTAATTTCAATTCTCTGCATGTCCTGTACATGTGGCAGAATTGACAATAAAGCTGACTTGACTTGACTTGACTTGACATTTGTTCTTCATCACGAAGAGGATGATGAAGAATGCAACTTGCATGCATGAAATGTGTCTGAAGATAATGGAGTGAAAAAAAAAAAGATAATACATTTAGGATGAATGTTAAAATTAACTATTATTAAGATTGTAATTAATTAACAATGTCCAAACCGTCTTGATAAAATCAGTTTATTTATGCATATTGGTTTCATTAATGTCTCAATGTTGGTAATACATAGCAGTGTAGTTCTTGCATGGAGGCACGAATGTGCTTTTTAAAAACAGCATGCTCATATAAAGTCTCCTCTTTGACATGGATCCTGCCAGCACTGGTACATGCTGATAGAACCCGTGGGCAGATCATTATCCCGAGCACCACTCAGTCCCCACGCTGGAATTAATCAGCCCTGCATAATCACATAAGGTCACCGTAAAAGGTGCCGCCGATCTGATTACCAGGGGCTTCGGACAAGCGTGGGGTGGTCCTATCCTCTGGGTTTGATTTATTTTTATATATCACACCCCATGGAATTAAACACAGGCATCCTGATGTGCTGCCCGTGCTGGAATGACTTCAGAATGGTTTGAGTTTAGGAGAAGAATCAACACAGGCGTGTCAGTCATCTGGTCTGTCATGATCCGGTCCGGGATCTGGACCGGAGTTTCACGTTTGTCCTGTGTAATGTTTCCTAATCGTGTTCACCTGTGTCTGATGTATAAAGCTGCCCTGTTTGTGTCTGTTACATGTTACTTCCCCTGTCCTCTTCATCACAAATTAAACCCCTGTTTCGTGACGTCATGCAAATGCGTCCTTCTTCTTCGTCAAGTCTTGTCTTCATTTCCGATCACCTGCTTCGCCATGCCAAACGGCCGTGACATGGTCCATTTTATCAGTCAAAATATACAAACTATCAGTCTGGGACATGTCCTGATTTTCTCACGGGGCCTTCCCCTTCTCCAGCTCCTGCTCGGTCCCCTTAGTAGGACCACCTGTGACAGCCTGCACACGTGCGCCCAACAAAGAGCGCTGGCATCGAGCGAGGGTCAGCGGGCGCCGACTGGGACATCATTAGCTCCTCTCGGACACCTGTGCCCTTTGTGTTTCTGAATGTATTCATTTATTTGCCCGCCGTTTTCTTCTGGCCTGAACCACGGAGGACCCTGGCCGAGTCATCAGGACGATTATGTGATCTACACGCCTGGGTTATTGGCAAGAGTAATCCTGTTACAGGGCGACTCACCCGAATGTCCTGTTTTGTGCTCTAAATGAGACACAGCTGCTGTCTCTCCTTTCCACTGCAGACTCCTTGACAGTACAGAATCTGGAGATTGTCATGCTTCCTCGACTGAGCGCAATGAAACATGTGCCCAGACCCAGAAACCCAGAACTTTCACAAGCCCAGAAACAGCTGCAGTTTTTACCCACTGAGATCCTCCCACAGTTGCAGCAATCACCGTTCTCTCTCTCTGGAGATCATCATTCCGTTGGTCTAAACTCTGAAAGCCAAGTGGTCCAGCAACCTAGACGTCTAATTTCAAATGTCAAATCAGCGTGACCAGGATCTGCATTCATCTGTAAAAACAGACATTCCCGGCTGGGTGAGATGCACTTTTTTTTGTATGCAGCTTGTGCAGGGTCGCCGCTAACATGGTGCACCTGCAGCCTTGTGCAACGTACCCACCCCTTCCATTAATCTGTTGTGCAGGGCCTGGCTGGTTTTGGCCAAAATTCTGTTATTAGGCTGTACAGAATGGAGCCTAACAACATCAAAAAAAAATTCCTAACAGTATTTTCAACAAATGAGATAGAAGAAAATAGTTTTTGTGTGTAAGATACAACCAATATATTGTTCTACATTGTAGGCTATACAAAGGAATTGCAATACATAATGATACCAAGAAAAGTATGCACTAGTAGCTCCCTGTTAAATGCATTACCATAAACCTGTTATGTGATATAGATATAGAAATATAGATCAGCAGCGTAAAAAAATGTTGATACATTGATTACTTATTGGCATGTTATATACATCCAGATATTCAGACGTGACCCAGACTAAACCCAATCCAGATAATATAGTGCAGGCTATTAGAAAACGTGCATAACGAAATTGCCCCCTTTAAGAAAATGTCTGTGTTGTCTGCATCTAGTGTTGTGTCCTTAAATGATTTAATATTGCAGCTATTATCTTCCAATGTAACATTATAATATTATTATGCAATGGTGATGAACTGTGCCCAGGTGCTTTACATGTACTATACAATAATTTCCGATATAATCATAAAAATATGGAGAGACTACACCTGGCAATGGGTGGGATTTTTAAGGCAGCAAGTGAATATTACACACTTGGCACTGTGATGGCACTGTGATAATTAGACTTAGACTGGTGGCTCTTCCTGGTCTACAATGGTCATGACCTACCAAATCCGGTCTAACTAAGAAAAAGTCACGGAAACTCTTTGATGTTACCAACCGTTTCATGGAAACAGTATTCCCTGGTGACAATGCCATTTTTGGTGCCAGATACATTCACACTAAGGTCTGACTTTAAATGGGTGCTTGTAATGTTATCTGCATATTATTCATCAAATGTAAACAATTTCCTGTTTTAAGGATGACCACTAAAAGTTTTCCAGCAGTACCATTAACTGTAGTGATTTTCTTGCTTTACTCTGGGAGTGAATGTGGAGTAATTCATTTCACCTTAGATTTTTTTTTAACAGTTTAAAAAAAAAACTGCCTTTTTTCAATAAGTTGATTCTCTGATGATTACTTTCCTGCCGAATCAACTGCATTTGCTTTGATCAATGGCTTTAAGATTGTTATCAAATTACTTTATACAATCAAGCACACCAACCTGGGACAGAGCTGCTTGACGCATATTAGCAAATTCCAATTGCAAATGGGAATTAAGGCTCACAGCAATTGAGCTTTGGTAGATGGGTGAGTAGTGAAAGCAGCGAAAGACTGAAGGATGGGCAAATGAAGTCCCTCATCTCACAGACCAGATTGATTCACACATTCAAACATTCAGTCTTGCATCAGATAGGTACAAGTATATGGTAGAAAACTGGGTTTAAACAAAAAACATAAACCATCATTAACATTTACCAAAAAACAGGTATCTCATATACTGAGCATGTATTCTTTCTTCTGGGTGCTCATGCACCTCATCCGAGGTGCACGAAATGCAAAATAATTTAAGAAAGTTACACATCTTTACTTTTACACTTACTACATTTATCAGATACCCTTACATGGAGCCACTTGCAATCAGAAGTTACAGGGACAGTCACCTTGGAGATATTCAGGGTTAAGGGTCTTCCTCGGGGACACAGTGGTAGTAAGTGGGGCTTGAACCTGTGACTTACATGTATTGTTGTGGTCTTCTGGTTCATGTTACCCACTAGGATACTACCACCCCTATCACTTCTAAGTATTTTTTTCCTGACCCATGAGCAGGATGTGTATGTGCTGTTAAATTTAATTATCCAGAAAACACGCTGCTTTTTTCTTTACTCCTGCAGCGATCGAAATTTAACAATCCAAAATCTGCCATTTAACATGTGAGCAGTTTAAGCAGCCTGCCAGGAGATTGGCTTGTATATCGACTTATATAAGACATGATGACAAATAATATCTTTATTGATCCTGGTGACTTTTTTTGTTTTTCAGTGCTTTTCGTGTGTAAAAAAATGATGCGGATGATGTTTATAGATTTCCTATCACTGGGGTAGTAAACTGTGATGACCACGCATTTTCCAGGTCAGATTATACATAAGGGCTTCACTGCAATGTCCTGTCTCAAGTAATTTTTATTAATTTGCATTTTGTCTTATTAAAAGGGTTTTAAAATAAAACATATAAAATGACTTTTTATTTTTGATTTCCTGTGTCCTGCTCTTGAATAATCGCTGCTGGTGCTAACAGGCAGCTGTTGTCACCAGTCTGTTAATCATGGTCAAATTTAATAACGGGGCTTTATGACCAGGACCAGCAAATACGCCTGATTGAATTAGAGGGCCCGTGAAGAAAAGAAGCCTCCTGAGGACAATGGAGAGGGGTGGTGTGGAAACATGATGTGGTCCAGGAGAAGACGAGGCTGATATCTGTGCCATTTCGGATGGGCAAACCATTGATAAATCACTGATTTATGTGAACAGCTACACCCTTCCATTTAATCTAAAAATATGGATTAAACCAAATATTGTATGTAGTTGTATGTAGTTGCTCGGGGTTATGGTCTGTGGATCTATTGGGGCTAGGGATCCATATTAAAATACACATTTTAGCAATTCAGCAATGTTGGTTTTCACACTTAAATGCATGTAAGCCAAAAACAATTCCCTACTTTGGAGGTACATTGAATGCATCATAAGGTCTATCACTACAGTGTACTACTATGAGCTATTAGTTCTTTATATTACACTCCAACCAAAAACCCCTGAAGATGCAGTCTTCAGATTTAATCTGAATTTGAATTTGAGACCATAACCATGCATGGGATTAGTGGTGAATATTTTTAAATGCCTATATCTGTTTATTGATTTTTAGCAACAAGGTGTAGGGCCTTGTTATTAATATTATTATTTTTAAAGTAAATGCAAGAAAATACATTGTGACGCATTATAAGAAGAAAACATTAACAAGTTCCAGTAAGAAGTTAATTGCACATTAACCTAATGTACTGTATCTGGTGAGGAATTAGAATGACAAATGTGCACCATATGGCATCTGATTTTTTCCATCAGACTCAATCCAGCCTTGGTCCCAGTCCGTAGCTATCCAACTCAAGATGTCGTGGACCCCTTCCAAATTAAAATTCTTCAAAGCGTCCTGGTTTGTATTGATCTTCGAGTGCATGATGAACGCTGCCCTGCTTTAAATTCCCCTCTGGAAGAAATGTGAAGACGCATGCTCTTGTACGACTGCTTTTATTTGCATCATTTCATCAGTTTAGGGCCCTGACAGATGGTGTGTGAGACAGACTGGAGTAAAATTAGAGAGCTGGAGTTTGTCCTGAACATGAATCATGCCAGGTTATTGAGGCTGGTGATGGTGAGCCTGATCAGAATCGCAGCCCAGACTGATTTATGGAACATTCTGTCACAAGGACATGCAATTAAGCCACATCTGAGAATCGCCCATCACCCATTCATTCTTTCTCGAAATAAATGGTCCTTTAACCGTTTCTCCCCAGCACCACTAACAACAGTGTCGGGACAGAGAAGCTCCAGGAGCATCCCATGGGAAATCTAGGTGCAAGAACCAAGTTGAGCATAAGGAAGGGTGGCGGGGATTTTGCATTTTCCAGGACGTCGGCCTACGTCTCAGATGGACTATCTCACATTTCCAATCATTTCTTTTTCTTTGACAGGTAACGACTGCCCATGTGAATCAGAGAGAACTGGATTGTTTTTTTGGGGCTGGTTGCTCTTCCACTCATGTACAGCAGTTGTCAAGAGAAGATGGGATTTAATTTTTTTAAATGTACCCCCCAACCCCCCTAAAACCTCCATATGGAGACCAATGGTGAATTTTTACAAACAAATTGTGATAAGATCTGAGATTGTTTATTTGCATTCAGGATGCATTGTTTAAAAAAATACATATATATATTTTTGTGTTTGATATAATTTTGAGCTGGACATCACTCATAGGATGATTTTTAAAACCATGCCTGCTTTAGGGTATGAAAGCTGAAGGACTGATATTTGAGAGCACTAAGCATGAACATTGTTTTAATTTCCCGTCACAAGGAGCTGTTTTACTGCAAGCTAATAAAAGTGGAATTTCATCTGCCCACTGCTGACAAAATCCCCTGTAGGAAAAATGTGCTCTGCATATTGTAAAAAAAAAATCCATGATAATTATCAGACGATATTAGTTTTTTTTTTTTTTTTTTTTACCACCGGAGGACATGCTGGGCTCTGCGCTCCATTTCCATCACTCTAGTATGATATAATCTAAAACAAATAAAAAAATAAACACATGAAGCTTTAAACTAAAAAGAGTCAGAGAAAAAGATCAATCATTACAATATATTTTGACTTACAGATCAATAAAGCCACCATGTTCTGGCTAATGAAAATATTAACTCTGACTTGTCATTTGTGATTTCATTCTGTCACAGTTTGTGTTTTTCTTCCTTTTCCGTAGCCAATAGTTCAAGCAGTCAGACTTGACAAGGCAGTTCACAAATATCTTGCATTTGTTTCTATTGATCATAGAGCCCATAGTATTTACATTTACATTTACAGCATTTACCGGACGCCCTTATCCAGAGCAACTTACAATCAGCAGTTACAGGGACAGTCCCCCTGGAGACACTCAGGGTTAAATGTCTTGCTCTGGGACACAATGGTGGTAAGTGGGATTTGAACCTGGGTCTTCTGGTTCATAGGCCACCCTGGTAGTAGCCTGTGGGTAGTAACACCCTGGTAGTAACACTGTATATTCCTTTGAATAGATGAATTAACATAATTATAATTGATCAAAAAAGACAATATAATAACAGCCACCACAAAGTCAGACTTCAGGGCTCATTTTTACTGTAAGTAAAATGAAGTTATAAACCACTTCTAAATCAAATATTTATCCTTCAAGCTCATTGAATAATGTGAGGAACTATAAGGTTGGTTGGGGTTCCTTCACCCATCTCTGTAGCATAATGATTTAATCCTCCATTTTGGGTTCAGAGCCGCTTCAACGCTTTGTTTCTATTGGTGGTGCGACAATGCATCTCAGCACACAAAGGTCAAAGTTCAACGTATTTTTAACTATGGTGTGCACAGAATCTATATATGCTAATAGTTTTACATTTTTTTGGAGTGCGTTTCTTTTTTTTCTCTTTCTTCACGGCACGCTTTCTGAGGTTGGGATACTTTGGTTCCAGCGGTAGGTTCCAGAACTCTGCATCCAGTTTTTACCCTTGATTTCATTTCAATGTCATTTTGCAGTGTGAAAGCCTCATTCTCAACAGCAGAGCTATCCAGGTGGAATAGTGCTACCTCTGTAGAAACAATGCAATCCACATCAATACACAGGTAGCTGACAATAAATTTGACGGTTTAGGTTTCCAGATAGATCTTCTAAACTTCTCACTTTACTGACTTTGCATCCCAAAAGGTTGTTCTCTAGCTGTGCATAGTCATATTGGAAAGTTTCAGGAAATCCATTTCAGTCCATTGCTGAAGCGGCATCAGTTGTGATGGAAATGATCTTACAGAGGGAACAACTGGCATATAAGACATATAGACTTTGAATATGAGGGGGGAAAAAAAAAAATCAATTTTTATTTATTTATTTAAATTCCCAATCTGAATAAAAATGATAAGTTTTTTGCTCTTGATAATCATGAATATCTCAATAAGTAACTGTAAATTAATTACACACTTTCCAAAAGTAATGTAGCAAATTACAATTAGATTGATATTTTTAATTAAATTATGTAATGTCGTTACATGTAACTTGTTACTCCCTATCCCTGATTACTGGTGCATGAAACATTGAAGGAATTTTATGATATGTTTGTGTAAAGGATGTTGATGAACGTGCTTGAATGAAAAGGACCAGATTTTGGACTGTAAGGTCATTGCTGTTGAATTATATCGATGGTGCCGATATAATTCAAAATCCTGCTCTCAAACAGAGAAAGCCGGACTCCATCACCAGACAAGAAACCAAGCCGCTTGGACGCCACCAACTGAGCTCACAGAAGAAGAAGCAGTAAATATGTTAAAATTAACCACAAGATTCATCTCGGCGGATGAGTGGTCAAGCTGGTGGAATTATTATTAATTTACTGAAATCACAAATCAATTCACAAATTAAGTCATAGTCACACATTGTCATACAGATTCAGAGACACTGTGGAGAAGTCTTCAACCAGGTTAAGGTGTGGGGGCAACTGCAAAAAAAAAACACCCTCGCCTATGAACCAGAAGACCCAGTTTCAAGTTCCACTTACTACCATTGTGTCCCTGAGCAAGACACTTAACCCTGCGTTCCCCTGAAACTACTGATTGTAAGTCGCTCTGGATAAGGGCGTCTGATCAATGCCGTAACCGTAAATGTAAATAAGGCAGTCTGATCCTCATGGGTGTTGTAGTAGTGGGAAAATGGAAAGGAAAAGGGGGAACCTCAAAGCCTAAAAAGAATTAATTACTTAATCAGTCAAGGACTGAAGGGAATTAAACCCACAGATTCTTATTATGGACAGGTCCCTGAGTTTTGTTGTATACCCCGTGCTGATCCTGTTTGTAGATCCTTTATGGTACAGAAGTGCAGGGAAAGACTGAATGCCTATTTCTCAGTGTTACATTGTTTGGCCTTTAAAAAAAAACAGGCATTCACCCCCTCAATCATCTGCCCAAAAGCTCTGCTTCCAATGACTGAGGACTGGGTGACTCTGCTGGCAAAATCTCGTTTGATTGAGCCTTTGTCTGGGGAGACTGAATCAACTATAGTCTGAAAATTGTCCTTTCGCTGAAGGCATACTGAGGTCAGCATTCATCTAGCCGGCCAGAGCTAGCATTTCATGCAGGGTGGATTTTGGGAAAGCTGTTCTGAAGGATTTACTCTTAGCCATCGGAGGCCAAGGAAGTCTAATTCCATTCTCAACAGCTTAACAAATACCAGTACATAAGGGCATGAGGTCCCCACAAACACAACAATCAGCTTTAATGCAGTCAGTTTTTGGGGTTAAAAGCAGTGATAATTAACATTTGAGGATCTGATTTTATGCTGAGTTTGAAAGATTGTCCTTGTGGAACACTGCAGCACAGCACATGGTAACTCAACAAGGTTCCCAGAACGTCCATGATGTCTTGTACATGGTCCACCTGGAGAAGAGATGGCCGTGGCTGTAATAAATATTATTGCTGGGTTCCAGCATGATGTTCCACCTAAAGTGAAACCCTGCATGGAATCCCTGCATGGTGAATGACAAGAACTTGACTTGACCTATAGTATTTAAAATATCAATTCAGAAACCTCCTTGGGATGTGCTGGAAAAACAAGTCTGAATCAACCTTGCAAATCATTTTGTTACGTTTTATGCCAGGGATTTTAATGTTATGGCTAATATATTGTGTTTCATTTTGAAAGACTAAGACTGAAGATGAACAAATACATTATATCAATTGTATTTATTTAACAAAAAGAACAAAGAAGGTTGATTTAAACGTGTTTTCAAATGATGTCTTGATGAAAATGATGAAAAAGATGTCTTTCAGACTGCTGTCTGTACGCATTTGAAAATAATCTAAATAAATCTCTGGGCATCTGTGCCCGAAAGACCATTTTCCTTTAACAGCCTGATGGATTCTGATGTCAGCCTAATGCAATTCATGGCATCGGCCGGCTCTTATAACGCTGCGTGCACGCAGGCTGCGGACATGGCGGGCCCCTGGCGCACGGGGACATTACCATTTGCCATAATTGCATTCCTTTTCTCGGGTCACTTGAGGCCACTGGCTATCGGGGCTGATTGTGCTTTTTCAGTCGAAACCCCACACACCATTAATGTAACTTCAAGCCAGAGCGAGAGATAGACACACCCAGACAATGAGCTTGCACTGTACTCTTCAGTGTCTGCAAGCGGCCATGGCGGGTGTTACAGAACAGGGACACATTAAATGATATCGAGGCAGGATGGGGGTGTAACTGGTTGGGTGTCCCCTGTGCACCTTGCCCATCGTGCCAGAATATAGCCCCCATTTCACCTCCGTTCTTGTGATGCAGTGTGAGCAAGGGTGAAGAAAACTGGATGTGGTTTCGTTCCTCTCTTTCTCTTTCTTCTTTATTGGTGGAGTAATTGGCCGCTGTTACCGCCGATGGGGTGCCATTGGGGAGAAATGGCGCAAATAAAAACCATCTAATTGCAAATAAGCTATGGAGGGGTAAACTCCCCGAGAGAGAAAAATTTTGAGAGATAATTTGACTTTCCACCAAACAACCAGCTTTCTCCAGCACCCATCACTGCTATTTCATCCACTGCGGCTCACAAGCATTAATAATGGATACAAAAGCACTGTACAGTTGTCACTTGTCATTTCAGTAATCAATTTGATTAGAGCTGTTCGTAAAACAAGCAAAACCGTAGGCTTTTTTGCAAGTAGAAAAAAATGGATGAATTTTTAAACACACCTGAAGAGGGCAGACGTGTCTTTTTTTAAACAGATGCCTATATTCCGGTCCACTGAAAAGTTCAAGCAGTGCACTGAAGAACATTGCACCACATGAGGTCATGTTCTTAATTGTGCTATTGCAATATGCTGCAAGGTCCTATTTAGTGTTTAGTTTAGTTAATTTATTGTGGACATTTACAATAACCTGAACTTCCTGAACTTGGAGCCAAAAGCCAATGAAAGTAAAAAACTGCTCCAATTTGTTTTTACATAATTGAACCATTTCATGCAACCAAAATCTGTCATGTGTCAGGTCAGCTCAGGTTCATCAGTATTTACATCCCCTGCTGGCAATTTCTCTTGCAAACTAACCTAAAGACAGAAAATAAATAAATATATTCATGAGGTGAGCAAACACTCCTGTACGACTGTAGAAAACAAATAATCATAAATTGCACTCATGTGTCTACTATCTATCTATCCGTCCGTCCATCTGTCTATCTCTCTATCTATACAACGGAATTTTTTGTATTGACATGCATGTGAATGTTAGCAAGTGGCGTGATCATGCATTATGCATGGGTTGTAGTGTCTATTCACAAATACACTTGTGCCACCTGACCAGTCAACACTCAAGGTGTCTGATTGTGCACCACATTGTGTGTCCCACAATGCCAGTGCCATTCACGCCACCGCGAGGAACAGCCCCGTCCGATCAATTCCTCGCATCTGTAAAACAGTGACAATGGCCTAATAAGCATACCCAGCATGGCAACAACAATAGGACGGAAAGGGCCTGTATTTCACAGAGACATAAGGCATAAAAGGCACCCATCCGCTCCATCATCTGTATGGAGATGGACTCGGCGTGAAAATTTACGCAGTAAATGTGGAGAGGGTGCGGCGAGGCACCCCGGCATTCTCCCTTATCTTTACGATGCCACTGCTTTACGTTACGAGTCCATTTGCTGATGCAGAGTCAAGCCTGTTGTTGTCCGCGGGTCTCCACTTTGCTGCCATTATTTTCCTTTTTATTTCCTGTTGCCACAAAAGAAATGTCTGGACAGGAAAACGGCTGTTTATCACACACGCAACAGCTATATGGGACGGAAACTGAAATGAAACATAACGCTGTGCAGTGTAATTATGGGGCTGATATCACATGCATTTCTAGATGTCTTTGACATCGCCTGTGCATGAGCAGAGCAAGATTGTTTTTGCACCTCCTGCTGCCTGTGAGCTCTGTGTGAGCACGGCACTATCTATTGCTTAAAAAATGTAAAGCAAACACATCTGGGCATCACGTGTATCACAAAACAGTATGCAAAGAACCAATTCCACAACAGCACCTAGTATGTTCAGCTCTACCTGTATAGTGGGTGTATTGCTTAACAGTGAAATGACATACAGAAGTGTGTGGACAGTGTGGGTTGAAACACTCGAAATGGACGTCCTTGTCTTCCTACGGGACTTTGCCAGTCCCATTATCAGTGTGCACGACATATTTATAACATTTTCAAGTATTAAATGTCCTTTCATTTGAGGGGAAGAGAGAGCTTGTGAGTGTGTATGAGAGACATTTGATTCATGCTGGGTTTGGCAAAATGCACTTTTTATAAAGTGCGCTGAAGTTCTTTTTATTTAAAGAGTCTGGCTCTCTCCATCCCTCCTCGTTCAACCCCTGTAAAGAGATCTCCTCCACCCACTCAGGTCCTTTTATGCTGGGATGGAGGTTAATGTGCCCAGAAGTGTTGTATTTATTATCCTTATTCACATTTATGGCATGCTTTTTGATAAAAAAAGGAAGGATGGGGAGAGTGATGTCTATCTCTTTTTATTATGGGCTTATGGGGAGGGTTTCGTCTTCCCAAGTTTGGTAATAGCTCATAAAGCGTTATGGGGCAATCTCTCTCTCTGTGGTAGTATTAGGTGTGAATGTGATAGGCTGCTTGTAATGGTATGTCTTGGAGTGTGTGTGTCTGCGTGTGTATGTGTGAGTGTGTGTTTGTGCTACTGGCACCAGACATTATTTTGACTGACTGCATTCCTTGCAGTAGCAACTAAGACATTATTGTTATCACTGTCGCTGCAGTGAGACAGCAGGGAAGGTGAAATGTCCCATTACGGCAAAAAGTATTACAAATAACTGAAGGAACACGCGTGTGGGCGCTATTTTTTAAACTGCCACTTGTTCACTAGACCCCTGCTTAGAGCATAGACCTGTGCTTAAGACCAGAGTGTAAAATAGTTCCCTGTGTGCATGTGTGTGTGGGAGAGTAGTGAAGAATGTCTGATCTGGTCTGAATGTCTCTTGTAATAAATGTTGAATGGACACGTCAAACAGATGAAAGTGAAGTGATTGTCACATGTGATACACAGCAGCACAGCACACGGTGCACACAGTGAAATTTGTCCTCTGCATTTAACCCATCACCCTGAGTGAGCAGTGGGCAGCCATGACAGGCGCCCGGGGAGCAGTGTGTGGGGACGGTGCTTTGCTCAGTGGCACCTCAGTGGTACCTTGGCGGATCGGGATTCGAACCGGCAACCTTCTGATTACGGGGCCGCTTCCTTAACCGCTAGGCCACCACTGCCCCTGCAGGGACAAAAGCGTCAGGCCCGTGCAATTTCCCCCTCCCTGGTGATGTCATGGTTCATGCTGGTGATGATGATAATGATTATTGTCATTTAAAAAACAAAAGGTCTGTAATGGGTTTGGATTTTGTCTGCCCGTACGGGACAGGAAGAGTGCAGGAGTGACAGACACCGTGCTGATGGCAGGTCTATTTCATAGCGGACGGTAATAGTATTAGAGATGTTTGCAGGTCATGGACTGGAGACACGCTGATCTGATTAAGGGAAGGACACCGGGGAAAGATTTATACAATAAACGAAAAGCCAACAATGACTTCATCTGTCGGCGGTGGGGCGGAAGGATTGTTCTGCACGGCGCGGGCTCGGGATGGAAGGTGGACGGTAAAACTGTTTTCGATTTTTATTTCACTCCCCCAGGGCAGACATGGTGTCACACGCCTCATACACGTGTGGGCGTGAGCATTCATTCAGAATGTACGATCTTGTTGAAATGTGCTTTAATGTACTGGTGATCTCGGTGTAGATTAACGTGGTGCCAAAATAAGCATTTCAATGTTCTCCGTCTCTGGTTCTTTTCAAACACGCCCTTAACACACTTATTATGTTGAAAAAAAAATATTATTTCAGCTACTCAAGTGAACATGCAAGGCAGAAACCATATTTTTAAAATCATTTACCTGGTCTTAAACTAGTTTTCCATGTAAAAAGGTTTTATGAAGTTAGGAACTTTGTACATAATTTCAACACTGCTGCTTCTATCCACACAACAAGGGCCTGCGGATACAGTAGAGGAAGTGTACAGAGCAGATCAGAACTTCTTCATGCACCTACCTATCACAAAGCATTTTTATCATGTTTACTGCACAGACTTTTTTTCACCAAATAACACATTTTGTGTGCAGATTTTACAATAAAGACTGAACAAAAATTTAAATGCAACACTTTTGTTTTTGCTCCCATTTTTCATGAGCTGAACTCAAAGATCTGAAACATTCAGAAAAGACCCCTTACTCTCAAATATTGATCACAAATCTGTCTAAATCTGTATTAGTGAGCACTTCTCCTCCTCCTTTTGTGGAGATAATCCAAACCTGTCAGTATCTGACCAGTTCAACACATCTCTGTCGCTGACCAGGTTGGTGATTGTGGCCTGTGGATCTTCAATATCTGTGCAAAGTTGCTGAATATTGGTAGGAACTGGAACGTGCTGCACAGGTACAGACCCAATCCAGAGCATCAATGGGTGACATGTGCGGTGAGAATGCTGGCCATGCAGGAACTGGGATGTTTTCAGG
This sequence comes from Denticeps clupeoides, assembly GCF_900700375.1. Classification (NCBI taxonomy): domain Eukaryota; kingdom Metazoa; phylum Chordata; class Actinopteri; order Clupeiformes; family Denticipitidae; genus Denticeps; species Denticeps clupeoides. Next base: position 33,207,032 of record NC_041707.1, read on the forward strand.
AAATGTGTACAGATCCTGTGCATTATCATTCTTCAACATGAGGTGATGATCGTGGATGAATGGTACAGCACTGGACCTCAGGATATGTCACGGTTTCTCTGTGCATTCAAAATGACATCAATAAAATGCCCCGGTGTGCATCAAAATAGGTCTGCCCATACCATGACAATAGCTGAAATAGCTTTTGGAGACCACAAGGGGACAATTTAGAAATCATTCCTGACAACAACCAAGCATCTACATCTACTTGTGCTTCCTTAAATAGGAGTTTCTGACTTAATTTGTTTCTGTGTGAAAATTAGGGTTCTAAATGAATAATAATTGGAAAAGAACCGCAGCAGGGTCAACAAGTAGTTTCGGACCGATATTGTGTTGAAAGATATTAGAATGCTACCATTGTGTTGAAAGACATTTAAATGCAGCATAAGAAATGAAAGTGTGCACTGGAATGCCTCCCACTGATTTCAGCAGGAGTTAGGCGCACTTCCACTTCCAGCTCTGCTGCTCTTTATCTCAGTCTCCACTAATGCCAAAGCACACATCCTCTAATCCACGGAGGGAAAGCCAAGCAGACAGAGCAGATTAGTGGGATGGAGGAAGGTTAATTGAAAGACAGAGTGTAACGACATCATGCCAAAACACAACGGGCTGATGATACCACATCCGTCTCTTTTAAAAAAGGAAATCATGATGAGTGACATTAAAAATAAATAAGAAAGAGAGAAAGTCACTTAAACAACACATCAATGCACCACAGCTTTAGTTCAGGTCTGGGAGGAGATCTCTCAGGAGACCATCCTCCACCTCATCAGGAGCATTGTAGGGAGGTCATACAGGCACATGGAGGCCATACACACTACTGAGTCTCATTTTGACTTGTTGAAATCAGTCTGTATTGTGCTTTTCCACTTTAATTTTCCAAATCCAGACCTCCATGGGTTGATAAATTTAATTTCCATCAATAATTTTTGGGTGATTTTGTTGTCAGCACATTCAACTATGTACAGAACAAAGTATATAATAAGAATATTTCATTCGTTCAGATATAGGATGTCTTATTTTTGTGTTCCCTTTATTTTTTTGAGCAGTATACACATGTAAAACGTGGGTTTTTGTTATTCTCAAATTGATATTTCAAATACATATTGATATTACAAATAACATAAATAATAATTGTTTTGTGTGTGCACTACATACGCATTGGTTGCTGCTCTGCAGCCGACGTACCAGATGTTGTGCAGCTGGACAGGGTGAGATCTTCACTGCAGGTGTCTTCCTGGAGGTCTTACTGGCTTCTTGATGTAAGGCTTTACTTTCATTTTATGGGAATCACTTTGCCACAAAAGGGTAAATTTCTATTATTTGCACAGCCTAATTAAACATATTATTTGGAAGCATTCTGAGCTTGGGACACTGCTCAAAAAACATTAGGTGGACTCAAACCACACACCTACATGCATGAAGGAAATATCATAAAGGACTTAATTCCAATAATACCAAATTTCTATTCTTCATCATGATGTATTAGTCAAGCCATTTACGTATGCCAAGCTACAGGATTCCAATAATGGAAAAATAGTGGGAAGCACAGGGAATTAGGCCAATATTAGTTTAAAGAGCAAGACGGGAGAACGAACATGAAAACCATCTGGCTTCAGATTGGCTCCAGCGGCGGGTGCACTCCCAGAATTCATTAGTGAAATTACATCAATAAGCAGATACTGATCATTCTGTTTAAAATGGTCGGGGGTTAAATGTGAGACAGAGGCTGCTCAGCATAAAATCAATGTGCAGCTACCGCTGAAACAGGGATTTTAGGGTTCTGTTCCCAGGTTCCCCACCCTGTTCTTCAGGTGGTAACTGGTAACAGTGAAATAGTGAAACATTTTTTTTACCAGATCTAAAAATATGTTGTGTGTAATTATGCCCAGACAGGATTTTACACGAGGAATGTGGAGCCCAGATGCAAGTCCTACACAAAAACACTAAGTGTCCATACATTTTATCATTTCATGGTCTGGGCGGTAGTAACCTAGTGTGTAACACAATCACTTATGAACCAGAAGACCTCAAAGTCACAGGTTCAAACCCCACTTACTTCAATTCTGTCCCTGAGAAAAACAGCCATAAAGGCTGATCCCATGATGGCTGTGAGTACAATATTGTCTACATAGATTCACCCAAAACAAATCACACAGTGAGATCCCAATTTAATAAAGTGTGAAAAAATGACAATTTCACAAAAAACAGACATGCCATCTCGTTATAATCACATTATATTAAAAAGATTTTACAAATGTCCCTTTGTGCTGCTCCCTGTGATTACTATAAAATAGAAATCTTACCATAGCTGCATCACCAGGGATGGGGGCGGCAGCATAACTCTCCGCAATTTCATGGTAATGGAATTTTAGCAGAGCACAGGGACAGAAGAAATAGCTTATTGTGACTCTGCGAGAAACTGAAGTTAATGCACCGAGTTTTGTGAAATTCTGTCTTCCAGTCATAATGCAAATCTCATTACCATTATTTAATGACCTTTCTGTGTGGATGGCTGTAAATGCTCCCTTAAATTTAAGATGAGTGAGGGATAAACCAGGGCCTTGTTAATTCCACTTGTTGAACTACTGCACTGGGAAAGAATGAAAAAAATGATAGCAAAATTACTGAAGAATTAACAGATAAAATGTATTTCCATGGCAGGATGTAATGTAATCGATATTTTAGTAATATTTAAAAAAAACCCACATGCTCTCCTACCAATAATTTATGAGTAATATACTGTTACTTCAGCGGCATGAAATGAGGGCCGATTATTGTGGTTATTTGAGATTTAATTCAAGCAGCGCCTGTAATAAATAGTTCCCTGGGGAGGATCTGTTAGTTTTGAGACCACATTCAAATGTGATTTTTTATTTCCACAATGCAACCTCATACGCCATATAGAATTTCGAGTTTCTCGCTCGAGGCCGGGGCCATTCATGACTGACAAAAACTGCAGCAGCAGAAGCCGTCGACTCACTGATGTCCCCGAGGAGGGATTGTGACTCAACCTCACACAGCTGGCAAACGCCCCGTGCCCCTTCTTCCCCATAATTAAACCACGGACTGTAAATCATGGGAGCAACCAGTAATCACGCCGCTTTTGTTTCTCGGCGTCCTGCGACGGCTGTAAATCAGCCACAGAAAGGGGCACTAAAACAACAAAGAGCAGTCGACTGGCGACCGGCTGGGGCAGTGATATGATTCGAGGGGATGAAACCAAAGCCCACCTCCATCGTTTTGGTGCCATTAAAGCAAATCAAAAAAATTTTCTCCGCCTTTGACTGGGTTGGTCACAAGAAGATGGGTCACAAAACGCATCAGGTTTTAGTTTTGTCACACATGTTTGTTCAAAACTCCAGCATTCCTTTGTCAAAACTGTAAGTAATAAACCAATGACAAAATGGTGATTAGCTTAGCGCTGTGCGCTAATCACGTCTCCTCTGGATTTACTTAAATAGATAAAACAAGAAACTGCTTGGGAGTTATCTTTATATTGAAAAGAGAAACTATATATTTATTTTTGAGTGTAGTTAATCTTTTAACCCATAACTACATCTCTCTCATTTCTGAAACATTTCTGCAACTTTCTGCAACGTTATTGATTTAAAATCATGTCTTTTTGTCTTTCATTAATTTATTTATGGTAATTCTTACATTAGTAAACTAACGCCATGCATAACATGTGGTGCTGCGCTTTGAACTAAAACGGTGCCCAATGAGACATTAAATAGCACAGCGCTAACTGACTCAATCCCATGCTAAAAAATACAGTAAAGGTAGCATCTGGACTTGTGAGAATGAAGCAAAAAGAAAGTTTCTCAGCGCCTTCATGTTCCAATGGAGCCTGAATTTCACCTCATGACTAATGTAGACTTCTTAGACGCCCAGGAGAAGTATTGGTGATAAAAATCAATTGAACGCGGAGGCTTAGCACCACATCCTGTCAGACAATGGAGACATGGGCCTTGGGGGTTGCATTTGTTGGAGCGGTGTGTTGGTGCGAGTCATTTGGAGCATATTGATTTGCAGAAGAAAATTCTCGATTTGCAAAAGGTGTCAGACACATGAAAAGACGTTATCGATCCATTCGCATAACAGATTTTTTTAAAGGGGCAGGTATTGACCCAAGGCTGGTTTGGAGATAAACCAAAACAAGCTTTGATACTGCTTAAAAGTATCTAATGCAAAGCCACACAACGTAGTGCCTTCACAAGTTGCCTGGCCTTGGAGAAATATATTATTAAAATGTACATAAATGTATGATACTATTTTGTACATATTCTGAATGATTAATATAAAAATACAGAATACAATATACATACACAAACATGCAAGGAGTTCCAAAACACTTCCAATTACGCAGGCCCGATCAATCCAATATGTAGCCCATAATATTAAATACTGTGTTACCATGGAAACCACTCACAGATAATGGACAGCCCTCTTCTTTCAGCAGTCCCTGTTGCAGTAGGTTGACAGTCAGAGATGATCAGGCCTGGGGTCACAATCCAGGGTTGCTTGGAGAATTGTTTAGGGGGTGGGGGGCAGTTTTGGGGGGGGTGTACTTAGCAATAAAATCCCAGTTCTCAGCACCTAATCCTGTCTTATCTGCCAGAGGTAATAATTCCTCTCTGGACTTCTTTGTCCAGAAATCGGAAGATTACAGAGCCCCCCTCCTGAAACTGCTTCCATCCGCTGAGCCTTTGACAACTGACCCTCCACAAAGCCACAATCAAGAATGTTAGAGATGAAGGTTTTTTTCTATTAACCAGAGGTCAAACTGCTGTCCCATCTACACTGTCTTATCACACACCAGTATAGGCAGTTTTTAAATGGATAAATAAATGTCTTTAATTACCATTTTAATAATAATTTGTAAATACTGAATGCCTGTGTTCCGACAAGTCGGTCCGATTGGAAGAAATAAATCTTGACCAGGTATATCAACGCTAATAGAAAAAAAAGCTAACAAAGACGAGATCAGGTCTCGGGACTGGAGGGCACTGTTGCCAGAGAGAGATTAAACTTGACTTACAGCACTAAGCTCCACATGCGGTTCGCTTATGTCTTTATCCCACGTAAATCAGGAGTTTATTACTGCCTCAACGGCATAATCATTCACCGCTGGCCCCCGAACGGCATTGGGAGAAACCACGCATCGCCCGCCTGTGGGAGAGTATAAGGCTGCGGACCGAGGAAGTATATTTATAGGTGTGGGAAGTGTGTTTGTACACAGTAGGTGCGGGAGTCCGCGCCATGACGAGGGTGCGGACAAAACACTAAAAAATCCTCCAGAGATCAATGGGGTTGTGAGGTGGCTGTTTAAATCACGCCAGCCGGTGTTCTTGAGTAAACATGGGCGCTAAGAGACAAAGGCTAAGGGATTTTATGGCCAGTGTTTTCCAGGACGGGATCCGATTCCTAACAATAATGACTTTTTAATGTGGAGCTGTGATTACATTGTCACTGTGAAATATGGGGCCCTTGGACGGCTTGGAGACGAGGGGGCCACACATGAAATACAACAATGGCATAGATTACACCGCCAGCTCAGGTGAAGCAATCTTCATAAATTCAAATCTAATCTCCGCAGACCCTGACCATTGCAGTCCTGCTGCCGGGCAGTCGGTGTTTTTCTAAAGGCCTGGGCAGGGCGGGTTGATTAAGGGGGGGGGGGTGCTGGTCAATGGCCGAGCTGTGTGGTCCGACACAGTTATCACCTGGAGAGGTTATTGGTGTTTCATGAACAGGCAAGTGGAATGGAGTGCAAGCAACTGGAAAGCCAACAAAGCTCTGTTTGGTTCATTATCCGTAAGAAATGCGGCAGCGAAAATGGTTTGGACATTTTATTTAGAGGGCTGTTCGTCAACCCAGCAACTCAATAAAATTTTGGTGTGTTGTTCACTAAAACTTTCACAAAAAAAAACCTTTTAAAAACTTCTAAAGAACATTAGGCCAGATGATGTCCTACGTAACCTCTAATTACGTTTTTATTAACCGAACCAAAAGTCCACCTCAAATGAGCATAAAAATGTTAAGTTGTAGCTGTTGTATTAACCCTAACGCTAACCCAGTTAAAACACTTCCTCCTTAAACTGTTCCTGGTTGGGTGCTGGTCTATTTGCACATTTCCTATTCTAATATGGATGATGGAGAGCAGAGTTTGGATTGTTCTTGTGTTCACCGGATCTGTTCTCCTGCCCTTCCGTGAGTTCCTTTCAGTTTATTTTGCTGTACCCAGTCCATACATGCTAAACCTGCTATGAGTGGAACCAAAGCATGAGTGGAACCAAAACTCTTCTCGGACCTGGACATTACAATGACAAATGTCTAATCTGCTGGATGATATAATCATGCAGATGGCATGTATGATGAGTATGAAATTCATGCAAATGACGGTGTCCATACTTTCAATGCTTAGTGTATTTGTCTCCAGAATATGAAGACTGCAAAGTAAAAATTGCTCAGTTCACAAAGTGAACAAATAACCCAACACAATATCCAACTAGCCAGACCCAGCCAAGAAATGGCCATTGTTCTGCTGGAATTAGCGTGAGACTCTTCAATTTGCCGTATTTCTTCTGGCAACGCAGTCAGCTTCCTGTGAGTTCAGGAGACTGAATCAATGCAGCTTATTACAAACTGCTCCGAAACTGTTGCTCTCCCCTGTGTGAGTGAAACTGATAAACCACAGACTGCCTCATGATGAGCCGAGGCCTCGTTACGCTTGGCTGCCGTGGCTAATCGAATATGAAATCTAAATCGCGCCTCCCTCTTCCCCGGCAATCTATACACATAATACATTAACCTTTTGAATGCAACACATCATGCATTAACCTTTCAAAAGCTGACAACTCATTATTTATGCTTGTTAAGCGTGGGCCCACACTGAGATGAATATCAAGTTCTACTGGAGTCCAACTTGTATGTATACTTTTTTTTGGCGTATGGTGTGTATTTCCAAGACATTGTTTCAAAACGATTAATTGCACGTGTAAACAACAAAAATGTACTTTTTACTGGGACAGTTATGACAAAGATGCTCCCAATTTGCATTTATTAAGCGTCAAAGCATTATACTATAGCTTCATCAATTATGTGTTGATCATGGCTTTGTAGGTTTGTAGTTGGATGAATCTTGGAGAGGAGGGCCTAACTTTTCCTTTGATTTATCTCTTTAATCCAGGAGATGAATTTATATTGTGTTTTTGTTTTTTATTGTCAGCTCTTAACCCGCTACTGTATAAGTATATACTGAAATAAGTATAAAAGGGTGGTAGTAGCCTAGTTGGTAACACACTCGCCTATGAACCAGAAGACCCAGGTTCAAATCCCACCTACTACCATTGTGTCCCTTAGTTAACCCTAAATTGTTCCAGGGGGGAACTGTCCCTGTAACTACTGATTGTAAGTCGCTCTGGATAAGGTCATTGGGATCTGGATAAAGTCATTGTGATTGTAAGTCGCTCTGGATAAGGGTGTCTGATAAATGCTGTAAACGTAAGTATATAACTGTTATATAACAACATTACATGATTAAATATTCTTTTCAAATCCACCATATCTGGCAAGATCCTACCTTCTTGTCCTCCTGCTTTTTGTAATTTTTGCCCGTAACATCTGTGGTATAGCCATCACAGGACCACGCTCTCAGCAGATAGACAAGTAGTGCGTAGATTCAAGATTTGTGATTGGTGAACTTATGAATCTCACTGGTACTCTTTTTTTAGTATGGTTACATACTTTTCAACAAGCAACAAAACACCTGGAGGTGAAGTTTCAGGATTTCCCAAGCGACAGAAGGCATTTCACTCTCTTTTCTGGATGTCATCACAGCCTGCACATGGGACATGGTAAAAAGGTCACGTCCCGTCCCCATAGTATGGAACGCTAAAAAACAACCTAAGGTCCCTTCGCTCTTCTCACTGTCTTCTCCTCCAGCACAAACATCATGAATAAATGACCCGGCCCATCACACAGCCTTGCCTATCACTGTTGCTACATTATGTTGTAGGTATGCATGTGTGTTTAGCTCAAGATAGAACTTGTTCCTGCCTTGCAACTAAATCATGAAGTTTTATTAAATTTGTATTTCATGAAATTTAATGCTACAAGGTCAATGTACAAAATAATAAACTCCAGTACTATAGCACAATCTCTAACACTTTAACTGGATGTGGTGTTGTTTCACATATCTAGTTAATTTTACATCTAAATAGTTATGAAGCAGCACTAGGAGTTGCACAGATTTATCCTTGTCAAGAGGGCATTAAAGCAACAAACAAAAATTTTATCTGTCTGAGATCATTGGCATAATCATTCAGCTTTTATTGCACCGATTTTATTATTTTATGTGCGGTATTAGTTAAATATCGTTTTAGAAACAAATTTTCTGAGCGACAGACAAAGAATGGCTCCATTAAAATGTTTTCTTTTCAAATTGCCTGCCCCCATATGAAACCATTAGCCGTCCCTGCCGCGTGATTCATAGGCACTAAAGCAAATCCCCGAGCTTTGCAGAAGTGGCCTTCTCATTAAAAAATAATGGTAGATACTCTATTTACTCCTAATTAAACAGCAAATCACCATAGTGCCTCGCTGAGGGTTACACAATCTCATATGACTGTGTTCAGCATCGAGCGGACGCTAGGAAAGGCGGGGAAGATATTACGACTCTAACAACTCTGTGAAAAATAATACGCAAGCTCTCAATTACTCCTGCTAATCCAGTGTCCTCTGGTATATAAAGCAGTCGACCCCCATGGGGAGCAGATTCAAATGTATTATGCAACAAATATTGGCCCTTGGATTAGAATTGTGGAAGTAAACGTGGAAACATATTTTGAAGCTCCAGCAGCCTGTCAGTACAATTCGAGCGTCTGGGCAGGAGATGGAAGCGGTAAAAGGGGGCTGGAGGGAGTGGGGAGCTCAGAGGTCATTATCAGCCGAGTGACAATAACAGAAACGGACATGGTGTGGTGGGGTGTTAACTGTCCCATTTAGCGATCATTCAATTGTGAATCCAAATCTAAATTAAATTCTCAATCCAGTGCCAAGACTGCCTACTAATCACCGAAATAGCAAATTAGCATCTGAGCAACTGTTGAACTATAATCTTAATTTGCATATGACATCAGTGTTCATGTTTATGAGACAGTCTTTTCCAAACCAGGAATAATTCCAGAAAATGTCTATTTAAAGTGTCATGTTAACATAAAATACATGTACATTTACCGCATGTAAATGTATCCAGAGCGACTTACAGTCAATAGTTACAGGGACAGTCCCCCCCTGGAGACACTCAGGGTTAAGTGTCTTGCTCAGGGACACAATGGTAGTAAGTGGGGTTTGAACCCGGGTCTTCTGGTTCATAGGCGAGTGTCTTACCCACTAGGCTTCTACCACCCCTTGTAATCTTGCACTAAAGCTTTTTTTTCCCACAGTGACAAATCTTATTCTCACAAATGCAAACAGGCTTGTCTATATCACTGTGCATGAAAAAAAATAAAACAGCATAAAAATTAACGCTCAAGCAGAGGTAGCAGTCAGGTAGGTAACAAGAGCAGAATGAATATGCATTAGCTTGAAACCTATTTATGTTTGTTATTTCCAGTATAGGGTTATACTATGTTCCATAACTTTCATAATTGACCCAAATTCCCAAGTGTCCCTGCGTCCAAGGGTCTCCTGCATATACCCCTCTCCAGTCTAAGACAAAAAGATGATAGATCCTTCACCATTGCTGCACCACGCTTATGGAACCTGATATAAGGGATGCTCCAACCATTACAAGATCAAGGCTCAAAATTCACTTGAGCTCCCAGGCCTTCCTGGCTGCCTGATGTTTAGTCTGATATCATCTGTGTTTTGTCCCTATATTATATTTTATTGGATATTTTATCATATTTGTTCAGTTTTAATCGAACAAATATGCTTTGGTCATTATAAACTGTGGATAAATATGTGCTTTACAAATAAATTGTACTTGCTTACTAAAAGGAAGTTCTTGATCTTTCCATCATGCAGTTGTAAGAATGGACATCGCAGGAGCCTGTTTTTGCATTGCATAACAGATGTCTGCAGGGGGAAGTGTAACATTCCTGTGTCGATGGTTGAGGGTGAAGATTCGACACCCCGGTTTTTACATGTCTTTTGTCCGACGTCAACGTGCGAAGTATCAGCCGTCAGGACCGCCCACCCTCTTTGTCTTCACCAAATGGGAGGCACTGGGGGCGTGACATCAGAAACAACAGGTTCTGATTGGTCAGTGACAACTTCCTGTAGGCCAGTGACAACTTCCTGTAGGCCAGTGACAACTTCCTGTAGGCCAGGGGTATAAATGTCTGCACACATGTGGAAAAGGGACCTCTGAGCTATCTTGCTCAGGGGGGTTTCCCTCTCTTTCCCTTCTCTTTCTCTTCTCCCTCTTTACTCTTTCTTCTCATGTTTACTTTCTCTGTAACCTTGGTACCTTTTTACATTCAATATTCACATGTAACTACAATAATTATTTACCAGTGTTAATAAATTAGAATCTGTTAATTTTTAACCTCTACTGTGCCATGCCTCTTTCTGCCAGGTAACATCAAATTGGAGTGGTTAAATACAGTGCTCTGTGTGGAGGGAGAAAGAGTTTTTTCTACACACTCTATTCTCTTCTCCACACCACATGGTCTTCATGTGTGGTTTTTTACAAATGGTGACCCCGACGTGATACCTTTGCTCGGATGTGGATCTGTGACCGTAAGTCTCTTTTATCTGAATTTTACTGCATAGGGAAGAATAGAATCTATGTGCTTTAATTTAAATAAAAAGGATCTACATATCCTAAAAGCCCGGGACCGTAGAAACCGAGGCATTTCTAAATCCAGATCCACTCCGACAAGGTATAAAATGAACATAGACTAATTACTGTATCACTTACAATGTGGCATGTAGATATGGCTGGCACAATAGATGAACCCACAAACCAAAGTGTTAACCAGGATTTGTGACATTTTAGATTACTGGTATTACATTGAACATCATAAACCATGTCCCACGGTGAACAATTTGATAATAACTGATCAGGGATTGGAAATTGCACTGTTAAACTTAAATGTTTTTATTTTAAATTCATGTTCAGTATGATCAACATGTTTAGGATCAGAATTTAAATTTATGTGAAACTGTTTCTCTCTCTGAACACCTCAACAATGCCATAATCTCAAATAATAGCTTTTAGTGATAAAGGTGTAATTCTCTAATCACATGGCAACAAGCGGGATTTTATTTGTGTTTATTTTTCCGGCCACTGTTGTTGATTGAACTTCGTTAAGCCGATGCAAATTCGCAGAGTTATGAATTCCCTAATAAAGGTGTAATTCTCCAATCACATGGCAACAAGCGGGACTTTTTTATTTATTTATTTGTGTTTATTTTTCCGGCCACTGTTGTTGATTGAACTTCGTTAGCCGGTGCAAATCCGCAGAGTTATGAATTCCCTAATAAAGGTGTAATTCTCCAATCACATGGCAACAAGCGGGACTTTTTTATTTATTTATTTGTATTTATTTTTCCGGCCACTGTTGTTGATTAGACTTGATAAGCCAGTGCAAATCTGCGGAGTTATGAATTCCCTGATATCATTTTAAGCCTCCCACTATATTTACATGTTTTTTGCATTACAGTATCTGATCATTGTTGTCATTTGTTTTTCTGGTTTGGTTTTAATGTACGATGAACACTGTTTTTCTACATGCACAATCTGTATGCAAACCTCATCACACTCCAGACAAAGAACCCAACCAAGTGTGAAAAGCCCTGGATCCAGTTGAATATTCTATGTATGCTGCTGTGTTTGATCTATGCCAAGAAGACAGGTTTCCCTACAAGGGTGACCTCAGACGCCTGAGGATCACAAAGAACACAGAACCACAACTATCGGCTACATTTGAATTCCCGACTGACCAGGAAGCAAGCAGATACACAATCATGACCCAATTGTGATCCCCATGGACCCTGAATACTCGAGTGCCCCAGGGGATCAACCGGCCGTCTGTAAGAATGGACATCGCAGGAGCCTGTTTTTGCATTGCATAACAGATGTCTGCAGGGGGAAGTGTAACATTCCTGTGTCGATGGTTGAGGGTGAAGATTCGACACCCCGGTTTTTACATGTCTTTTGTCCGACGTCAACGTGCGAAGTATCAGCCGTCAGGACCGCCCACCCTCTTTGTCTTCACCAAATGGGAGGCACTGGGGGCGTGACATCAGAAACAACAGGTTCTGATTGGTCAGTGACAACTTCCTGTAGGCCAGTGACAACTTCCTGTAGGCCAGTGACAACTTCCTGTAGGCCAGGGGTATAAATGTCTGCACACATGTGGAAAAGGGACCTCTGAGCTATCTTGCTCAGGGGGGTTTCCCTCTCTTTCCCTTCTCTTTCTCTTCTCCCTCTTTACTCTTTCTTCTCATGTTTACTTTCTCTGTAACCTTGGTACCTTTTTACATTCAATATTCACATGTAACTACAATAATTATTTACCAGTGTTAATAAATTAGAATCTGTTAATTTTTAACCTCTACTGTGCCATGCCTCTTTCTGCCAGGTAACATCAAATTGGAGTGGTTAAATACAGTGCTCTGTGTGGAGGGAGAAAGAGTTTTTTCTACACACTCTATTCTCTTCTCCACACCACATGGTCTTCATGTGTGGTTTTTTACACAGTAATAACAGAAGCAGCATACAAGATGCTCTAAGATGCTTTTTTATTTCAAAAATGGATCTACGATGAACTAACAAGCGACTCCAAGTGTCTGTCAGCTTTTTTTGGATGCTTGTGTCTGGTGACCTTCTGAGACATTAAGGAATAAGACAATGATGTCATCCACTCCCACAGTCCCAACCTGCCACACTTTGGCACTGCTGACATTCCCGATTTTTCCAGGATGCTGGAGCGGTGGAGGCAGCCGAGGAGAAGCCCCACGTCTCTTGATGGAGTTAATGGATCGCTGGCCTGGATCTTCCAGCTGCAGTGAGTATTTCCCTGTCAGCCCGAATCGTGGGCAGCGGCCGTGATGTGTGATTCGCCGATCACGCCCTTCTCCCCCACTCAGCTGGGAATACACAGCAGATGTACAGTCTGGGGGTTTACAGTACAAAGGAGGGGGAAGTGTTCATATGAAAGGGGCCATTAATAACTTAGTAATGTATTTGAGGTGTATGAGCTTGGATATAAAAATCTTCTAAAGTTAATCCTTTCATTTTTGTTCTTCATTATTATATTTATTTCACTTTTCATGTTAATGAAATGGTGCCACACAGTTTAATCACTGATATGACGGTGCCCAAGCACTTTCTAGCTCTGGCTTTGAGAGAAAATGACAAGGACAGAGTGGCATCACCAGCCTGCCACGCTATGATAAAGAAACACAATTACGATGGGAGTTTTATCTAAAGGAGAACTGCCCTAATGACATTACCTTTTTTGTCCATGACCCATTTGACCAATATTACCCACAATGCCCCTTGTCTGTCAATGTTCACCCATCCTGCCCACATTTTTCATTTTAATTTCTGATAACATTGTCTTGGACAAGTTCTAATTCTGCTGATTTATTTAAATAAGAAAGAAAGAAAACCTGTTATATTCTCAATAAGTTCTCCAATGATGGATGACTCAGTAAACAGCAAATGTGCTTTGTGAATGTAGCACAGACCCATGGACGGGTAAAGAGTCAATTCGGGCGGTCGGAGAATAGCAGCATACCGTCATTCCCTTCCACTTTTGGTTCCGGCATCCCTTGTGTCTTTACGTGTGAAAACAAACCATCTAAATTATTCAAGGCCGCAGTGTGCCTTCAACCTTCATGCTTTTCTGTAATGATTTTAGTAATGTGTTCTGGTTGCTGAGCTCACAATAGTCCTGAGGCTAAATTTACAGAAGGTTCCAGCCTTTGCACAACGATTCCTTCTGTAGAACCAGTTCTGAGAATGTGTTTTATTAAAAAAAAAAAAAGTACTACACGGCCAACCTATCCTTTCCATTATATTCCAACAATTCACACTACTAATATTATACTAGTATATGACTAAATAATATTAGTTACCTAAAAAAACTGTGGCTTTTTTATAGAATTACTATCTGAAATAGAAGGGAATTCCTGTCGGCTTACAACAGGGTGGCAAAAACTGAACGTGTGGTGATGGGAAAAATGTTTCCGGATTGATAAACCACCTAGATGAACAACATGAATCCATGGATCCATCCTGTTTTGTTTCAATGGCTCTCATTGCTGTTGTGATGGTCTTTTTTTCTGATATTGTGATGGAATCACAATATCAGAAAAGAAAAGTGGACAGAACAGAGGATATGTTTGCTGATGCAAACTAGACTACTACCGCCGCAATAATGAATATGTCAAGTGCAACCATGGTGGAGTTTGAACACTCAATATTCTTCTGATCTGAAGTCCTGCGCTTTATCCATTAAGGCTACATGGTCTCTAAACTCCTGGTTCCCCAAAGATAAGGTATTATGCCTTGGTTGAGTTCTACTAGTCTTTGGTGGTAAAGTAAGGTATGGGTTCTAAAACAGAGCTATCTATGTGGAGGGGTAATCAGTTTGGTCAAGAACTTTGGATCAACACGGAAAGAAAAAGGGTATGGATTCAACAAGGTTTCTTCACATGATGTGTCATGTGGGGTCATTCATCAAGCCGATCATCTTCCAGGTACAGACCTTGGGACCCCGAAAACCAGACCATTCCATATAATTGTTCATGTTTTCATCTCACAAGCTCATAAATATTTCTATCACAACATTTAACAACAAATCCAATGTTCCCACCAGATGAGGATTTATATGAATTAGATTATTTATTATGCATGTCTGAATTTTCTGCTACTGACAGGCCAGTGCCAGAATAGCAAAGCGCTTGAGACCGATGGGCTACACACCTAAACCAGCTCTTCAAACTTGTTAATGCTAATTTACAACAGAGATCTCATCATCAGGTGCAAACACCTACACATGGCAGCAGAGGTTATGCTGTTTACGGCTTTTCTCAGGTAGGCTGAAATACTCAAAGCCTCATGGTGAATCACGGACAAATGTGAGGATCTGATGTCTTCCACACGCAACTATGTAGTATGTACAGATTGTGTATTGTCCACTGGGGTTCAAGGCTCAAAAATGGCACATATCAACCGTATCTCTAATCAAACAATGGCTCTCGAAGACATGTTTTTTACACTGACAGCTTGAATCCAGCACGTAAGTTGTGTTCTTTGCTACATTTATACAAATGAGGGAATAAAGGCTTCAATCTAGTAGCTGTTAGACATTAGACATTTGCACAAAAAGTTGTATGAATGTAAAAAGGTGGAAAAAGGAGAAATATTGCAAAATGCAGAAAAAAATCTAACAAATCATGTAAATATATAGTGAAAATGCAGTTCTCAGGATGAAATTGGACACTCCCTTTATGTCCCCCCCCTGTGAATAGACAGGGAGAAAGTCAGGAGAAGAAGATAACATGGTTTCGGAAATTGAATGAAAAATGAAAGCGAATGGCTTTCAAATCCTAACCTGAACACCATGTTCAAGCAGAAAAGCAGCAGCAGCAAAATGAAAAGCCTTTTTTTCTCTTTTGGACGTCACATGACTATTTTTTTCTTTTGGACGTCACATCACCATTGTCTCAACACCTGATTGGCTCTTCCAGGCACTTTAAGACCTCTCATTATCTTAACTGTTAACAACACCTAAAGTTGTTGCACATCTGCACTGATCTCCACACAATCTATAGGCAGGCAGATCCGATTTCAGTCTAGACATGATACAGCCACTGCATGGTGGGTATTCCACCGCAGCATGGGTTTTATTATGTAGGAGCGCTTCTCTCTGTTTCACGCTGACCACAGCAAATATCCCATGCTGACCACAATGAATGAGTGATGATAGCACCGTAGGACTCAGAATTACAGCCTCACACCTTGTGACACAGAACATGCGCCACAGGGCGAGGTATAAGCAATGCAGACACAGGTCTGTACAAGAAATGCAGACACTTAGACGAACTCATTCGTCTTCTTCCACAAGTCCATGTTTGTGGTCCAGAGCCTTCTTCCAAACACCTCACCCTCCTCTAATCTAGATCTGGTGCTGCATAAACTTACTTCCCGATAGAGTAGCAATGGCCATCTGGGGTCTTCTGGGGTCAGAGCTGTGATTAATATACACTGAGGGAGCATCAGTTTCATGTATGTTGCCAGTATACACAACCCCCGTCTTATAATACAATTGATGGCAACTAGAAAGGAAATATGTTATACATGCATATTGTGGAAAAAAAATTGTTATCCAAAAAAGTAAACACCTACTCTTCAACCCCTACTGAGTATTAACTAAATAAAGTTGACGTTTTTGTATAATGAATCCTTTCATTGGTTGTTGGTGTCATTCCAACGTTAAATGAAATATTATTATATTCTTAAAATAAATGTAAAATTCAATTTCACTGCATTCTTATTTTCTGAGATGTGTTGTGTGTTGTGGATCATGCAGGTATGGGCTAAGGACAGGATAGGGGGGATGATGAGCGCAGTAACCCAGGTAAATACTACAGTGGGTCCTTGGCACAATTTCATATGCAATCTTCTGTGCACCTCAAACGCAGTAAAGCCACAGACCTGGCAAACTGTCTACTTTCATTTTACCGGTGAGCTGATAGTGGGGGCTGGAGGATTCGGTGGGCGGGGCAGCTTTTCCCTTCCTTGTTCAGGTTGGGGCTCGGTCAGGTGTGAAATTGAGTGAGGGACACGAATGCTGATAAAAGCACTACACAGCGTGGCATTTTGACGCGGCTCCGGCACGTTGTATAATGTATGATGAAATGCCACGGAGAGATTTTAAAGGTGTGGTGGAAACACGCGGGAGCCCAACTCTGATACGCTTTTCAGATACGGCCATGCCCAGAGCAGCAATATGTGCCTACCGCCCCACTCCTCCCCGAAGCGCTCACAAAGACCCCCACTCTCACTTTGCCCCCTCCCCCAACATGTGGGCCTCTGTTGCATCAACTGCGAGAGTAAAAAAAAAAAAAAATGAATTATTGAGGAGAATTTTCACAGAGTGAAGGTCACAAAATTGGAGGCAAGAAGCCCTCATGTTTAAAAATGAATGTTGCCTAAATTGTCTTTCAGCGGGGTGCTAGTGTGTTCCTATTGGTTCTGTTGAGGCTACCATGGACCCAGTAGCTGGAGAGCCTAAATACAACAACAAAAAGTCCAAATTGTAATTGGTACAATGCATGCGAAAACATTGAAGGTTTCCTTACAGTATTCAATGCAAAATGATAATCAAAAACTATAATCTGTCACGCCTAATGTTTTAGGATTGCCATAATGTAAATGAATCAAACAAACCAGCTGTCAGCAGCATTACAGTAAAGTAAAAAAAAATACCAATAAGCATGAATTAGACAGCTAAAGAGCAAACTAACCTTATAAGAAAACCCATTGAACAAATGTCAGCTGTGGTACACTTTTTTCAGTGAAATATAACAATGAAATATAATTACACCTAAATCCCATAAATGCCAGAAAAAAAAGCAGCAATACAACCAGCAAATTCCATAAGCCTTTACTTTAGAGGCATTTGCCTCCGTCGCTGCATCACTGCCACATTAGTTCCGGGGGAAGACGTGAGTCATTAGAGGAGGAGAGAGGAGCGAGGGATTACATGAGGAGGAGCAATCTCTTCCCGGCCTTCCTGACGTGACCGTGGCCCCAGCTGCGCACACCAGAGCGGCTGCCATCATTTCCTCTTTACGTTGTGATAAACGCTGATAGCCTGTCCAGACAGTGTATTCCAGCAGCAGTTCGTGTGTGTGTGTGTGTGTGTGTGTGTGTGTGTGTGAGAGAGTGTGTGTGTTCATGCATGGCGTGGCCAATGTGCAGACCTTAATGGATTTAGTCTCTTGTTCACTATGCACCTGTCCTGCTGACACTCTCTGCATCGGCCTTTCATCTCTCCCCTCTGATGGACGCTTGAGATGCTGTTTAATGACGCTGCCCCCATTTTGGAGAATGAAAATGTTACAAATGTTACAGCAGCCACCTTGATGTCTCTCTTATTTAGGGTCAGGGTGGATTCTCGTCCGGAATTGGGGTGGAAGTGCAGTGAGCAGTGAAATTTGCACAATAGCTGTCGAGAGAGTGCGTGTGCTTTAATGGAGATCAGAATGATATGACTTTGATGAATGTTGTTCATTAGCCACACAACAGTGCCTCTGCAATAACAGATGCATGCAACAGAGCTGAGAGGTAGGACCTCTCTACGTATTTTAAGTCAAAGGGTGATAAATATCTTCTGCTAACATAAATAAAGAAGTTCGATTTTTCCCTGAATAATTATGAACTTCCTTCATTCCCAGTTAATTCCTCTCGCGTATTCCTTTTAATGCATACATGTGCTGCTGCAACCTACCACTAGGTGGCGACAGCCATCTTAAATCCAGGAGAGCAGCAAATCTCTGCACCCCCTGGATCCCAGCACTGTTTGACCCATGGCGTTCGCAGCACTGATTCTAAATAAATGGTAGTTTGTCAGTGCAGAAAGCGCAGCACCTTTTTAATCTGTGGCATGAATCACTCATGGCTGCGGGTTACGAGTGGCCCGGTGACAACTGCGTGTGACGGATCGAGGCGTGCCTAGGCTCTGACACACGCAGTATGTGTGGTGACAGATTAAGTTAGCCGCTGGCAATTAATTTAGCTGCCTGGATTAGAAAAAAAAGCCAATCTAACTGCTTTACCAGCCGGTATTTACTTTGGGAAACCTTTTCCCCACCCCGTCCAGGGTGAAACAGCTTCAAACTGTCCATATTTCATCCCTCTGAGCAGAACATGCTGCTGCCTGGCAGTGTTAGAGACTGATTCAAGGCAGAAATGATAGCTGGCAGAAATGCTTGATTTTCTCCCCCCCCCATGTAAAACCAAATAAGAGGGTCTCCAGTGTGCAGCCGAGACAGAAGCCCACTTTTCTGGAGCAGGACGCTGCACGGCATATGATTTTAGAGACAAGAAAATCATTTCAGGGAATCAGATGAAGGAAGGAGGGGAAAAAAAAAAGAGATTATTGTCTCCACCAGCCAGATAGGCTTGGGGCTACAGTGCGGTGGGATTTTAACCAATAAATTCAGGCACACTCAAAAGTCAAACTTGTTTTTTCCCATCTATTTCCTCTGGCTATCTTTTTGGGTAACAAGACAAGAGTACCTTAGCCACTATCTTTAACCTTTCCTGCATAATTAGTTTCCCATTCAGTACATACATACTGAATAACAGAGAGTAAGATGGGAAATTACAGGTCTATGACATTTTAATGACAACCCCTCACTTTATCTCCATTCTGTGGCCTTACAAGAAGCATCACCAGGGTGCCAAAAGGCCAACAAATGTCTGAGGTGCCATGACGGGAAAGTCTTGTGGGGGGCTGGGTGACCACTGTATTCCTGTATCAGGCTACTGTCCCTGTTTTTCTTCCTCCACTGGGACTCATGCCCCCTCAGCCGGTATTTATCAGATCCTGGGCATTTCCCCCCAGTTTCTGGCCTTTTCTTTCCCTCCAGGTCCAGGCTCCCTGTATGGAGCTTGGCTCCCTGCTTTCTCTCTCTTTTCCTCTCTCTCGCTCTCTCCTTTCTTCTTTCCTTTAATTTGGGGATTTTCTTGTAACATTGGTACCATTTTACATACAATGATTCCATGGAACTGCCTGCTACCTGTGCTAATACATTAGAAACGGTTAATTCCTGTAACTTCTATTGTGCCATGCCTCTGTATGTCAAAGTAACATCAGATGAGTTAAATACATTGCTGATAATTAATGGGGTCTAATTAACAAGGTCAGTGCAATTTCTGATGCCCCTTCATTGCTGGAACTCCACTTACCTGAAAAGGGACATTGGCTACTGGGTGGGCACTATCCATTAACACCCAACTCACCATAAAACCTACATGCATTTTGATGGTGGAAAGAAAACCAGATAGCCTCCATAAACAAACACACAAACTCACTACCTTGGTGAGGTCTGAGGCCACTCTGCCAAATACTGTCCTAGCCAAAGATACAGCTTCACATTTCTAGTAAAATGCTAAATAATGAATCTACATTGTGGATATCCATTGTAGAAATTGCACATTTTGTCACATTTGTCATCGTCATGATGTGACCTTATGGGTACTCCAGCAAGCCAGGTGAGCCACGCCCATTTGGGCAGTGCTTCTGCCCCATGGGATCACCTGTCTTAAGTCATGTCTTGATTGATTACCTGATTTGTCTCACCTGTGTCTAATTCTCAGTGATTACCCTAATTGTGGTGATGTCATCACTCTGTTTTTTGTGTGGCTGCCTATGTCATCCCTGGTGAACGTGCATGTTTTGCTTATCTTCACATGTGGGTAAATCTATAGCATTGTACAATTACCTACTTGCAGGGGTTCGCAAAGTGTGCTGACACATGGTTTCAGCCAATATAGTGCCAGGTAGGTTTTATGGTGAAAGAATGTCGACATTAATATTGATTCCTTTTCACAGAGTAATAAGGAGTTTGGTGTTCCACAAGGTTCTGTCTTAGATCCATTTTCTTTATACATGTTACCTTTAGGTCAAGTCATTTGTAAACATGATATAAACTTTCAATGCTATGCTGATGACACAGAGGTGCATTTATCAGCAATAACAGATGAGAGACAGCAGCTGATCAGAATAGAGAATTGTCTAGACAGTGGATGCTCATCAACTGTCTTCTGTTAAATCGTGAAGCACAGACAGAAGCTCTTGTACTTGGGTCTCATGCAGCCAGACGTGAGATGTCTGATTATATCATAACTCTGAAAAGCCTTTCCATCTCTCCAAGTGCAGAAGTAAAGGATCTATTGATGCAGGTCTCTCCTTTATTCACATGTATGTGATATCACTACAATAGCATTCTTTCACCTTAGAAATATTGCAAAGATACGAGATATGATCTCCATGCACAATGCAGAAAAGTTGATTCATGCCTTTATTATGTCAAGGTTAGATTACTTCAACATGTTACTGTCTGGATGTTCTAGTACGTGCATAAGTAAACTCCAGCTAGTTCAGAATGCCACAGTGAGAGTTCTAACTAGAACCAGAAAAAAACTATAAAGCACAAATAAAGGTCTTACCCCACAGTACCTGAATGAGCTCTTAGTTATATACGACCTGACACGCATCGTGATCGAAGGATGCAGATATTCTGCCAGTCAGGATTCGGGATCTAAACTGAGAACACTGTCTGGAATTTTAACAGAGGGACACTTTAACACACAGTCACCTTGTCAAGCATAGACAGTGTTCAATTCACAGTTAGGCTGTCATATCTAGGGTATCAGGCCACTATTGCTCTAGTGCACCACCATAAACTCATATTTCTGTATCAGTTGTACAATTCCACTGTCTGCTGCTTTTTCTGTTTGTTCTTTCTTAGGCACTGAATCAAGCACCCAGATCACCTCCAGAGCCTAATGATGAGACCACCAGAGAGGTGCAGATATGGATATGGACTAATGGCCCCACCACGGACCTGAGTCCCACCAACACAAAAATGGACTTATGACTCATTGGCATGGACAATCTTAGAAATGATTGAATTCCTATACTCATGACTCATGTTAACAGTAACACTGCAACTTAACTACTCTGGATGGGGGTTCCTCTCTGAATTACTCCATCCCAAGGTTTCTGTCATTTTTCATCTGTAGTGGTTGTTTAGCCCATTGAGACATAATTGCTTTGGGCTATACAAAAATGTACTTTTGTTGGTTTGTTGATGTAGACATCACAAAGTAGGGTAATAATACTTTAGGGTAATAATAGGGCAATAATAAATATTATTACCCTACTCTCACATGAGAGTAGGGTAATAATATATATTTCCATTAATTACTGCATTTGCAAATTATCTATATTAAAAGCTTGTTATTTTTTAACAGGATCATTTTTTATATTTTTGTTAGACTTACAAGTTGTGACATGTCATATTTATGAGTTATTTATCTTAGGAGATAAATGCTCCCAAATATCAGAGGCCTGCCATATCCAGAACGACTCTGAATTGCTGTCAAAAAAATGTTCCTTTCCAACCAAACATCACCAACATGGAGCAATGCTGACATCTTGCTTTCATGCTTTGGCTGAAATGAAAATGTTTTGAAGTCTTGTGACTTTAACTGAACAAATTGAGCTCTGGTTCCCCATTGCTTAACACCTTGTTTCCTTTTGGCAGTATTTTCTGTCACACACTGGCATGCCAGTCACAAAGTCACAATTAGAAGTAGAACATTTAAAAATGTGTTTTACATCACACCAAAATTAAAAGTGAGTAAATACATAACACACCATGCCACATAAGACTCGTTTTGTGTGTCAACAACATATACAATTTCTAACATACTGAAATCATTGAGAAGCACTCAAATTTGCATGGGTGTGTTTGTCTGTGTCATACTGAAGGTTATTGTCCTTGTGTGTACTCTGGGTCATCAGCTCTGGCCTGGGGGTGATGCTATTGGCTGGGTTCTCTTCTGAGTGCCATTTGAGCAGCTGTTGTTGAAGTCAGAATTCCCCTCAGACTGCTTTGGTTCTGCCAAATATGCTCAGCCGTGCACAATAAAATGTTCTTTTTTGTCATTTGGGATACAATGAAAACATGTTCTGTATCTTGGTAAGCAGAATCAGGTCGTATGAATCTCTTCTGCTTGGTATTTTTGATAATTTGCAAAACCTCTCCTGCTTGGGTTTGTTTTCAATGAAAATAAGAGTGCTTTCACTCGTTCAGCTTCATCGGCAGCTAATGGAATTTTTATGATCTTGACAGTGAAATTAGTTGATATTTGCCGGAAACCTAACATGATCTCTAAAATGCCAAGTCTACTTATTTCAGCTGATGCTGATGCTTAGAAACGAGTTTATTGGAAAATAAAATCTATTCAATCCCTTAACTACTTTAGACTCATAAACACACCTCATTGAAGCGTTATACTCATTATACTCATTTGTGTGAATCAGGACTAGGGTTGGTGACCCCAGCTGTAGACCATCTCTTTTCTATCCCTAGTTCCACAACTCACGTCATCAATGCTGAGCTGTAGAAAAGGCGGAATGCTGTAGTGACACAGATGGGACTGTTTGAGTTGGGTGAAGTGTGTGGAAACACATCATTTACGACAGTCACCAACCAGAAAGTACATAACCTGGTCTTAGAAAGCATTGAGTATTGCTATAAATCATTTGCATCAAAATGTTTATATTGAAATGGCCATGTGCTTTGGTAGCTGGTGTTTACTCATGATAACAAACATTGCATGCATGTATATTCTATTTTTGTGATAATAATGGATTTTTTAAACTCCTGTCAGCTCTGTCATCTTCATTTTGTTAGCTGTTGCTCACCATGGTACATATGTGTAGTGCTGTGAATAGTCTGACTGTATCTTCATGCTTGTCAAAGGAGCAACGTAATAAAATTAGAAAAACAATTGAAATCATTTTGAAAAAAGATTGTTGTCAATTTGATACAGACACGTGCCAATAAAACCACATTCAATATGAATTCAATTCTTATTCATTTCAGGTACTATGTTAGTAGTGTCTGTGGTTCTACAGTCAGCTCATTACAAGAATGTAGAATTCCACAAAAAGACCTGGAAGTTTGTGGCTTTGAACAATGGTCATCAGTTCTTGTGTAGGCATGCTATGGATGCCGGAACGTAAACGTGGTGCATTTAATGCATTTCCCCTTTGAAGAGTTTGTGCAAGACTCACAACTGCTTCTGAAAGAATAAAGAAGACATAAAATGGAGAGACAAAATGTTAAAGATTGGATTTGGTTACCACTAAAGTGGCATGAAACAGCAGATGAATAAAAGGTGCATCCGAAGTCAGAGATACCCCACTGCTCTCAGTAAATCTAGTCTTGGAAGTGGTGTAATTTGCACCATAAAGACCCCCCTCCACACACACACACACACACACACACACACACACACACACACACACACACACACACACACACACACACACACACACATCCTTTTGAACATGATAGTGTCTTTCATGACAAGGGAAGCAGAAACGGGATCACTCTTCGCGTCTTTCCTTCCTTTCACCTACAATTAATCAAGTTCCTTTCACACGTTTTTCTCCATCCTTCACTTATTTAAACCCTGCTGTCTTACATTTAAGAAAATTTGCTCAAAGGAGGTCATGAGTGACTTGAGAAAGTTGCTGAGTGTGAAAGACCGGCAGGTTGCTAAAACCCTCAAAAGGTAGAGATTAAGGCGGAGATTAATGGAGAGAGTGAGAAACTTTTCTTTTTAAAATATGCTTTGCTGGAGGAATGTGTCCTACATTTTAAATGCACAGATGTCCACAAAAACAAAAAAAGACACACACACACACACACACACACACATACAGTCTTTGCTATTAAATCAAAGTCTCATCTGTAGATGAAGATAGGTGTGCACCTGAGAGCCTGTTTCAGCACCTCCCAAACTTTCCTCAAATCATCAAACCAAACCCTGGCCTGGAGAGACTGGCAGCCTGGCACTAATCTCCACCCAATCTACACACGCATACAATGTAGACCTCTCCTGGGTGTCTCAGAAAGGTCCTGGAATGAGATCCACGTTCATTATGAAAAGAACAATGGAAAGAGATGTGCTGGGTACACCAGTCCACGGTATGCACCGTGTGCTGAGCTGCTGTGTATCACATGTGACAATCACTTCACTTCAGTATCTCACAGCCAATACCAGGGGACCCGAGCCTTCCAGAGCGAGACAATGCTGTTGTTGCATGCGAGAAAACATAATTCATTCATTTTCTGGCTTCAACTTCAAGCACCGCCAGCAGATGGGATATGACCTTAGGTTGGTAGTAGCCTAGTGGGTAACACACTCGCCTATGAACCAGAAGACCCAGTTTCAAATCCCACTTACTACCATTCTGTCCCTCAGCAAGACACTTAACCCTGAATTGCTCCAGGGGGGGACTGTCCCTGTAACTACTGATTTTAAGTCTCTCTCGATAAGGGCATCTGATAAATGCTGTAAATGACATTACAGGTTATTGTGACTGGAGTATGTCCAGTGACACAGCTTTTTCCCTGAGAGAGATACTTTGATGATGAGAGTCAGTACATCCTCCCACACTGTACACATTTTTGTACTTAGATCTTCCACTAGATCTGGACACTAACAAGAGACCAGATGAATAGTACCAGCTCAAGTATAATGGCATTATAAAAAGCAACAGCACTCATATTTTATGCCTTTATATATAGCCATATATATGGTGTGAGTTCAGGGTAGTCGTTAGATAGACAATATCAACTTAACAACTTTGTACAGTTCACAGTGGGGGTATGTAAAAGCTGCTAAGCTGTGGTCTGCTGGTGTGGGATGAATCTGAGTTTCAGTTCACAGGGCGTAATGGGAGATCCCCCTGCACCTGCTCCTCCCAGGGGTCGGTTCCAGAAACAGCATGAGAAAAGGCAACAAATTAGAATATTCTACTTGACTAGTTGTATTAAAAATACATGTCTTGGTGCAACAGCGATGGTAATGTAGGTGAAGTGTTACTCACAATAATTATCATACACTGTGTTTGAGCAGAAAGCTATTTTGTTTCCAGCAGAAGACCTGAGACTTGTGAACACTCCTCTTGGGTAGTGCAGAAGTCTAAAATTAAGTCACATATGTAGTCTAGTCTAGTCTAGATCTTTTATGTTGAGGTCAGTACAAAATTGCATTAGAAAGTCAGTGCAGGTAAGACAGGACAGGGATAATTTAGTAACTGGATCCTGTTTTTTATGTTTATAATTTGCATTATGAAATACTGTCTCATTCACTGACTTTTCCGAGTCCTACCCAGGTTCATGACTGCTGGAGCCAATCCTGGAGATAGGGAGCACAGTGCCAGCCCACCCCAGGGAGCACACACATACATACACACACACAAACACACCAATCATTCAAACTTACAAACAGTTCGGATTTGCCATTTTAGCTAGTGTACATGCCTGGGAGGACATCAGAGAAGAGAAAACCAGCAAGACAGGGAGAGCATGCAAACTGCACACACAGAAGTTCTGAGCAGGGATTCAAATGCACAACCTTTGAGGTATGAGGCCACACTGCTAACTGCTGTGTAACAGTGTGGCATGGCATTTTGAATGTAGTTTATCAATAGACACATTGACTTTGAAAAAAGACACACTATGTCTTCAGCAACATGAACATTTTATTACATTACGTAAGTGGAAAAAGGCAGTCTTGCATTCTTTATTTATGTATGTGTTGACAGATAGATTGGAGTCAATTGGAACACTTAAGTGTAATTATGTAGTAAATGTTGAAATCAGACTCCTTTTTACAGTTTTTGGCCCCGTTGTGATATTTCTATTGGGGTTTCATGTTATTCTCCTTGCTTGGCCAAGATATACAGTCGCATGCAATGAGCACACTAGTGAAGTGGATATTATACATACTTGCAAAATTATAGAATAGACTAAATGAAAATCCAAAAACCAAAAAACCAACATATTGCCATCTTTTCTTTTGATTTAAACCTCCAAAGAGCATATTCGACAATCTTCTAAACACCCATGCATGGTGAGTACTGATGAGCCCCTGTGATGACCTGTTCCTCATCTAGGTTGTACTGATAACCAGCCTGTCTTCCCCTCCCAGTGTGGTTAGTTTTTTAACCATGTTTGTTGTTCTTTTGTGTCTGCTGTTTCTCCATCACCCATACAGTGGATGTGAAAATCTTTTCCAGAAATGTTCATTTTATTAAATGTTGGTATTGTAGGCATTTGTCAGTAATTTGTATGTCCCCATAACAATTTACATTGATGCCATGGAATAGATATGGATACCTTGCCAACTGGCAACACGTGAGCTGAGAAAGTGTGAAAAAAGCCCGTAATCCTCTTAACACACATGAAAGCAGTTCCTCAAAATGAAAAATAATGCATGTAAACTAACGTCAACTATCCCCATCAACTTTCTTATTAGAATAAATTGGATTTCATTTGTTTTGGCAGCATCCTTTTCAGCATCATCTTTTTTTGCGAGCAGCTGGCAGATTTCCCATGCTGGATCAAAGAACACCGATCCCCACACGCTAGGGAGACAAACTGCGACTTTGAAAGTCATTTACAATGAGCCAGGGCCAAATTGATTTGGTTCGTCTCTTGATTTGCTGTATGCGCCACCTATACCCAAAAATATTAATCACAACACACGCTCTGGCACATACACTGATGAAGTAGCAGCAGCGAGCATGAGGACACACATCCTCGCTCACTGGACTCACCGGCTCAGGTGACACCGTCCTTGACTGTCCTCTGCTTGGGCTGCTGTCACCAGCCTGGCACAGTGTTTTATTAGGAGGAATTAATGCTCTTGTGTGTGGAGGGTGCCCCGCCACCCGCTCCGCTTTCTGCTGCCTCTTCTCGGCTTTTCACGGGCCTCTCCCCGTCTCTTTACATTAAAGGAGGAAGTCCCGTTCTGCCTCAGTGTGGCATTTGCCATCTTCATCTCTATTTACACTCTCCGAGACGCATTTGGGTTTGGTTTTGTCACGCATCATTTTCTTCACTTTGCAGTACTTTGCGAGCTTGTCTCTTCAACCTGATCCAACATCCTGTGTTTTGTCAGTGCCTGTCAGTGTTCATACAGGTGGGTCTTTGCCTCCTTTTGATCTGCGGAAGCATCCAAGGTAATCCCTGGTAGATCTGAGCTCTCTGGAAGCGACTGATGTTTTCGTGGAGCGGACCCGAGGTGGGAAACATTAATACTGAAACTTCATGTACGTGTCTGTTACAGGATAAAAATAATGTAATCATGGATGACGGCAATGGGATAAATATTATAGTTTAAACTGACACACAGAAAAAAGCTGGAGTTTCTCACACCATTAAAGACATAAGCCTATATATTTCAAATGAATTAATGCATGATGCATATTTAAAACTATGTTGCATTTTAGGTCATAGGTCAGACTCAAAACACAACAGTGCTAATTGAATTAATGACATTTTAATGCATTGTATGTTTAAAATGAATCACAATGATTAAAATATTAATTAAAATACCTAATATGTATATTTAGAAAAAAATATTGAAACTATTAAAAAAATGTTTCAGTATGGCTATTTTAGGCAAGTACAAAATATAAAGTGTTGTGACACTGTATTTATTTGTAGGTTGTAAAGGTAAGAAAACAAATCAAATCTTAATTTACAGAAAGAGATGGGGGTTCTGGACCTTCACGTTGCTGTGTGAAAGGTTACAATGCCAGGTCACCAACTGGCAGTGTGACTGAACATGAGGCATTGCCTCAAGGCAGCCAAAAAGGTTTCTCTCTCCCCTGCCAGCCCACTGACTGAGACCAGCACCCTGCCTGTGACTGCCACCTACACAGATGCCGACGACTGCCACCTGAGCCCTCTGCCCCTGGTACAGGATGTCACGTGCCCCCCGCCTAGACCCAGAGCAGCTGGTGTGCGGCACTGGCCTCAGACACTGGGTTCCAGGTCAGTGGAGAGCAACCTGGGTCTTTATCTGACCACATCTTATTTCAGCCTTGACCTGATCTACACGGAAGAGCAAAGATGCAGCAAAAGGGTTCATCTGAATCACAAATAAGAATGATACAGAGAAAGTGTGTGTGAGTGTATTAATAAAGCTTATTCCTGCATGTGCACGTGTTTAATGGCATATGAAAATTACAAGCAGGCTCTCCTGATGCTATAACACAAATACATACATATGTTGTGAAACGTTTTCTCTCTAGTTTCCAACTATGGTCAAAAAACGATGATATAATGTTGTATAATTTTATTCCAGACTGCTTTAAAGGGACTAATATGCCGCTGTCATGGTGTGGTACAGGCATTACATTACCTCAAATAAAACCATCCCAAAATCACCCCAGCCGGTGGATAACACCAAGTACCCATTACTGATGTTTCTTTTCTAATTGCCATGAGAGTACTCTAGGGGTCAGTTTCCCCTTCATGCATTAAGCCTAGTGTTAGACTAAGGCCACATCTGTCCACATGAGAACGTTTTTATCTAAACCGAGAACATTTCTGCAGACGAGATGCAAAAGAAGGAGAGCACTTTGGGTGAGATTGGGGAGGTACAGCGCCACTCACAGGTGTGGGGATAAAACAGCATTTGGGTCGTTCTCTGTGTGTCTGTGTGGATGAACACATTTCAGCTAACACCCCAGTTTGGGTGCACGGTTTTTAGAAACCGACAACCAATTTTAGAAAAAAAGCGTTAATGTGTGGACAGGGCCTAAAAGAGAACTTCAGTTTCCCCGAGTGGTAGTAGCATAGTAGGTTAGACACTTGCCTATGAACCAGAAGACCACAACGTCACAGTTTCAAACCTCACTTACTGCCACTGTGGCCCTGAGCTGCTGCAGGGGGACTGTCCCTATAACTACTGACTGTAAGGCGCTCTGGATAAGCCATAAATAAAATGCCATAAATATCATGTTGTGAATTTCTCCATTCAAAAATGCTTTAAGTTTTAGGACCAGGCTTATCTGACCCCTTATGGTTATTAATAAACAAATATCAGTAATGGCTACTTTTTTGTTAATGAACTGGTTACCATTCTACCATATAAAATGGGTCCCACTGTATGCCAGGACACCTGTAACAACTACATAATTTGCATTATTATTCATGCTCCTGATATCATTGTTCAAAGCCTTGCATCTACAGTAAGTACCATACAAAATCACCAAGAGTTAAACCGTTTTTAGCTTCCAGTTTTATCTGTAGCGATTCTGCAGTTTTATCTGTCTTAGGCGGTTCCCTAGGCTGCAGGTTTTCTTTTACACACACTGAAAATCCATCATCCTTTACATCTGGCCGACTGCTACAGAAATACATGTAACCTTCCAATTTATGTTATGTCACTTTTGCTTTACCATGTTTCAATTATCCCTAAAATGTACTATTCGTTCTACTAGCCTCTGTATTTTGTTGCCATTTTTGCAGAGGACAGACACTTTTACAGTGGCCACCTATTTAGGGATTTCTGTTTCCAGCCACATTAATTCTAACCTTCCTGCCACCCCAGTCCCAAGTTAAAAAAAAAACTTTGCTCTGCAAATCTGCCTACAAAATGCACTGGTTGCCCTCTGGGTCAGTTGCAACCCATCTGGCTTGAAAAGGTCCCATCTGTTCCAGAAGACTCTCCACTGCCCCACCAACCTGAACTCTTTCCTACACCATCCTTTCAGCCACATTTTCAATCACCTTAACCGAGCTAATTTAGACTGTTTGCCTTCCCATACCTTGTATAACCGTCCTCCTGGGTTTGCGTACCCCATTAGCCGGAGATGGGATTCAAACTCGCTACTTTGGAGATCTATCTATCTATAGTAAATCCATGTCTGTGCATTTCTTTTTTTCCAAATGTAAAAATTGTGATATATGAATGTAAACCCATTTATCAAAAGCAATAATTTAGTTGGCTCTGCGGTGACAAAAGCTAATCCCACAAAAGGTGATCTAAAAAAAGACAGATTTTCCATATCGCTGAGGCAGAGGCGAGACTACAGTGAAATGTTAATCCATCCGGCGATCAGTGTGCCTTTTTTTTATCTGCCTGTATCAGCCCCGAATCACTGCACAGGGGGCCAAACGCTGCTCAGCATTCAGCAGAGGCTTCCGGCAGGTGAGAGGCCGGCACCGCATGAATAAACAGGGGCTTCTTGTCCTGGCACCGGTCACGCCCGGCAAGCAAATGGGCCGAGCGCCGCGTGCCCAGATTCTGCCCTGCGCCAGCCGAGAAGGGAGGAAATTGGGTTTTCGTCTTGGTGACAACCAGCAAGGGTCCAGCGGCTGGACGCCCTGCGTCATCCTGCCATTATTTTCACAGCGGTGCTGTGAGCTGCCGTTAGCTATTCCCCTTTACGGTCCTTCCACGGCACAGCAAATAAAAAAACTGTTGACTTTTTCCCTTCATTTTGAGAATAAAAAAATAAAAAGTGTGACAAGGCACGTGAAAAAGAATTACTATGAAACACGGCCGAACAATATCTAAGCAGTACTATCACATTCAAATGAATGCCCCAATGAGCAAATGAATTAGAACGTTGCTACAGTTTACTCACAGGAAATAAACTGATCTGTAAAGCACAATGCAAGCTAGGTCTGACAACAAGGAGTCCAGATCTTTTGTTTAAAACACAGAACACAAAATCAAATTACCTTTAACTTGGTCAAAAAAAAAAAAAACTGTGCCTCTAGCTTACTCCAGTGTTACTCGCTACCAGAAGCACAAATAAAAATACAGAGATTATATTAAAATGTCTTCATTTCTAAATCGTGCGCTTTAATAAATACAATCATTATGTATTCTCATGAAATGATCTTTATAATCTTTAAATTCAGCTATTTACCCAAAATGAATTGACAAATAATTGGCTTGTACACAATCATAGCAGATTACAGTTTACATGCAATACTACTCGCAATTAATGCATATTCCACCCTTGTGATCTGTCAAAAGTGCTCTGATCGTGACTCGTAAAACTGTCCACTTCCTTCCGAATACAGGCCACACACACATAATAATATTACAGAGCTGCATGGGTTTCATCCAGCTATGGCAGCTCATGCTGCGCCTCGGGATGGGGGAGTTAGTCTCTTTTTGTCACTTTTTAATGGAATCGGACATGGCAGTGCATGTCTTTTGCCAATAAAAGTAACCAACACAACTGTGGCAATACACAGATCATGTGTGGGGTGCTGAACATGTCATTAAACCGGGACTAAATACACATAAAAATGAGCAACGCTGATTCCCCATTTGCTGATCAGACTGGGGGCTCGTGCTGCTGAGACATCAGTATGTATATATTCCGGCTGATGTGTAGTAAGTGCATAGGACAAATTAAAACAGACAGGATAAAGTGGGTTATGGGGAAATAGATTGTTGTGCTGACACTATAAAAAAAAAATCAGAAACCATGTGCATTGAAACGATCAATAAACCCAAGAGGAAATGACATTATAACAGAGCTTCTTTCTGAAAAGCTTGGTCCAAAACAATTTGATCCATGCAAAGACAAATGCTCCCTTTTTCTCCCTGTGTCCTCCTCCTCCATCCCAAACCAGCCGCACACACCTTCAGACACTTAGTCCAAGGCTTGCGGGAGTGTGAAGTAATAGGATTGCTCAATTAGGTGTCAAATAGGTTTCAGGGGAGCAGTATTTTACCTTCAATGCGGCATAAAGCTGAGAGAAGTGAGGCGAGATTGGACAAGGCATCTGCAGAGGACATAAGCTTCATATTAGAACTGATTTTTATCACCTTTACATTTCAATGGCGTCGGACAATCACAAATTATGGGCCCTTTCTTATCTCAATAAAACACACAATGTGTGTATTGTGTGAGGCCTGGACCATTACTACACATCTTGTGTGTAGCTGAGTGTGTGAAAGAATGAAAATGGGGGACCTAATTGACATGCGGGGCCCGTGCCTTTTGTTTTGAAGAGTGATCTGGAGTGAAATTGTTCTTGACATCTGGACTGGTGTGGAGAACAGGAGATCTATTCCAAAGTCAATTTGCAGCATCATTTCCCAGTCAAGCAACAGTGTGTTGGATTGGGTGGGTCTGGTCCCCCTCCGTCAGAGAATCAAGGCATTATCAAATGTAAAGAAAGGAACATATGTTTCAAGAACATATTTGGCTCATATCCTTTCTAACAACACATTATTGACACAGTAATGAATATATTAATTGTTGTTGCATATAAAGTACTGTACTGGCACGCATATTAGACATTGGTACATTGAAAAAAAATCGATAATAGATCCCCAATAGCATGTGGCATTAAATGTCTATTTCCTTAATACAGCAGGCCCTTGAAGAAAGAGTAAAAAAACAGGCTATAGATAGTTCTTTTGTGGCATTTTCTCATTCGTCCAATGTGTTGCAATGTTTTATTAATGTGAATGATCAGTGTATCAGTACTGATACAGGTTGTGGTAGCCGTAGGATGTTCTACAGGATAAGATCCAACATGTAAATCCACTAAGATCCACTAAAATGTATTGTATCTTTGTTCTGCATATTGTGTTCTGTTTGAAGTGATCTTGAAATAGTACCACAAGGCCAGACATTTGCTATCTTTTAAAAGGTAGGTAAACGTTGCCATAAACATAATTCTGTAGTATCTATGTGTTTTTTTTTTGGCATTGTGGCTCCTCACAAATTCACTGCAACTGCACAGAGTGCTTTGTCTGTGTGTGGTAATGAAGATGTCTCTGGAATTCCCAAAGGCTCGACTGCACACACAAGCAGAGACAGGTAATGCATTTATCACTCCCTCATTACGGCATGACATACACATCATTATTCTATCTCGCACATGAAATGCTGACATCTGACCTATGACACCGACCCCCAGTGCAAGGACAATCCAGAGGCTCTAAAACCCTGGCGCCCCACCCTGCTGCCCAGAACTGGTCTCATACTTGACATTTATTCATTGCAGCTGCTAAGGTTCACAAATGTAATTACCAGAGAGCAAAGTTCTGCAGCCATCATGCCAAGCCTGCTGCTGATTGATGGAGTTGAACGCGCTCACAAGGAGGACGAGCATCCGCATGGAGGCTTGGAGCTTGGAGAATCACTTACAGTAGCAAATTTGTTAAGGGGGGGATGTGAATGGAGATGGGGTTTCTTTCTTTTTCTTCTTCTCTACCAATTTTCACAGCGGTGCTGCTGCAGTCGTCTTATCAAGTATGTATGAATTCTCCTGACAGTAAGGTGTGCCATTCTCACATTGTCCGTTTTAACAAGTGTCAATGCTGAATATCGCCCATCCGGTGGAACACGCTAAAGTCAGGCTCAAGTGGGACTACAAATTTGGAGAAACGGAGTAATTTGACCTCATTCCACCCTGAGCCCCTGTGAGCAACAAATTCAGTCAAGACCACTTATTAATATGGGACACTTCATTGTTTGATTACTGCTGAATAGACTTACTGTATCATGATCTGCTATAATCAGGTCACGGCAAGTTCCATTTTGACACTTGTATTAATTAAATCTGAAAAAAAAAAAAAAACATATAGATTTTTCCACAGCAGATGGGTGCCCAGAAAATGTATAAGCCTAAGGTGACAGTCCTAGTCATGACGGACCCAACATAATATCATATCGTCCAACCTTCCCGCCACATAATCCATAACTGGTAAATACAGATGTGGCTTGGGGATGCCTGAGCCCATCACACACACACACACACACACGCACACACACACACACACCAGCCTACAAGAGAACATACACTGAAAACAGCATGACAAGACAAAACCACAGACCGAAATAAATATTTTAAATATTTTTCTGTTACTCAGAACATTTGATGTTGGACATATTGATGGGCACAGGGTTAAATCATCCAGAAGGAGGAAGTAGTGTGCAAGAGAGCAGTCAGTCATTACTATGGGCTCTTCTCATCTTAAACTGTCCTCATGATAATATAATTAAAGTTTGTGTATCACCAGCCTAGCACTGCACATTTAAAAATAATGCCCTGTGTGTGTAAATGTAAGCTTGCTGCATCAAACGGCAATAACATCCAAATGTCATTTGCAAACATCTTTAGCCATTACTGAATAGTCATGGATGCAAAAACCTAAGAAGACGGTTGGCACCACTATGAATTAACTTGCTTTAACATAAAGGATGATATGGGCATATAGTCCCTAAATACAAATGATGAGTTGATGATAATCCACAGTAGCACATCTCTTTATAAATGATTCCACTAAAAAAGATAGAGGGAGCTGCTGTGCCATGTAATAGGGTGCACTTTTGAACTGAATTAGCATAACTGCTTACTGCAAGGAATCTCTGCAAGCCTAGTAATACATATAGTGCACACATAGCTGACCTTGTTTCATATTCATATCATCCTCCTTGCGTGTGTGGCTATCATGCTTACTATATGGTGATGGATAGATTATGATCAGAGACACGGCGTGCAATGACGAGGGTCCCTGGTGGGCTTTAAATAGTATGGAGACACCATAGGACACTGCTATTTTTTAACATGTCACATTATGCAACCGAGGATGAGAGTCACGTCCTCGGAAAAAGAACCCGCCTTGTGCACACCATTCAGGGGTGATTTATTCAGACCAACCAAGTCGTTGCACTCCGATGGGAATAAGGAGACAAAATTTGTACTTGGTGAAGCTGCCATTGGACAGAGGTCATTATTCTGTTTACCTGGGGAATAAATAGATGTTGGACTGACAACGATTGAAGAGAGCTGTGTGTATTGTTTTCTAGCAAATGCAATCAGATGCACATAAGCACCATGGCTGACCTGTGAATGTAATTCAAGCATACATTCCTGAAATCCCAGGATATACCTCTTTTTTCAAAATGGTTTCAAAAACCACAGTTCCACCAGCTCATCACAGTTCCACCGACAAGCTAAAACAAGGAAAGGAACGGGAACGAGGATTTTATCCTACAGGCGACCTCCCAGAAGAAAAGAGACAGAAAACTCCAGGAGGTCTACTGAGTAACTGTATCCCCCCCCCATACATGATGATGGCGGACAAAAACATTGGGTTTCTGGCTGCCATTTCAACTGAATGACACTTTAAAAAAGTGTAAAACATAAGTGAGCTCATGTCTCATCATAGTATGCTGTTGTCTGAATCACTTTGACCAATATATCACCAGATATAGGAACTCTGGACAACAGGGAGTTGGAAGTGAAATTATTGTCATTGTGATACACAGCACAGCACTCGGTGCACACAACGAAATGTGTCCTCTGCTTTTAACCCATCACCCTGAGTGAGCAGTGGGCGGCCATGACAGGCGCCCGGGGAGCAGTGTGTGGGGACGGTGCTTCGCTCAGTGGCACCTCAGTGGCGCCTTGGCGGATCGGGATTCGAACCGGCAACCTTCTGATTACGAGGGCAGCTTCCTTAACCGGTAGGCCACCACTGCCACCACTGAGTTGTGATCATTTAGCGTGAATTGTCCGATTCATTACAACAAAATTGTATCATGTGATCTAAAGCCTAATTTTTGTCACAATACAAAGCATTTGACTGAGGGATGGATGCATCTTTTATTCAAAATGGAAACCAGGTGTCACCAGATGAAAATGTTTAAATGCCACAGTACAATGTGACACAGTCTAAAATAAAAAAAATAACAAAGTTGCCCAACTGAATTATTAAAAAAAAACATCAAAAAGTAACATTGCGTTTATTGGCATTTTACTTCGAGTCTGCAGGGCGTTTCATTACAAAGAAGATCAGATTGTAAGAATGAATTGTGTTTAATCATGATTGCTTTGTTGCAAAATGTAATGTTAGAGGTTGCTAGAGGTTGGAGCACCGCTGTGAAGACAGGGCTGTAAAGCTAGTGAACATTTATTATGCAACAACACCAATGTGAATCAAACAACACGTAAACTGATGGCACATCATTGCCTTTTAGTTTATCGTTTGAAGTACTTTGATAGAATAGAATAACAACTTCATAACTTCATAATGGAATAGAATAGATAAGAGAATAACAACTTCAACTTCAGTGAGCCCCTCATAAACATTGAATATTTGGTTGAAACTGATGACTAGACTTCAGATGAATCTATTGAACAGTCTTCATTGAACAATTCATGACACATCTCAGAGGAGTTTTACAGCATTAATGTGAACACAAATATGGATATGAGCACGAAGATTTACTGACCAGAGTTGATGTAGGAAGTGAGTGTGGGGCAAATTGGCCATGAAACATCAGCCCACAAACAAGCTGTGATGGCTTGTGGTGAATGACGTGATGAAATGATTCTCTCCGCCAAATGAGACCTGCCTTTGTTTCAGGTAGAAAGGCTTCCCTGTTTCTGAAGGAGGAGAAGTATTGTTGTTTTAACCTGTGCAGGATGAGTTCTTTCGAGCGGGCATCAATCAAAAGAATCCTAGTATGTCTCTTACGTCTCAAGTTCACCAGTCCTTACAAAACTGCAAAGTTCAGGTGTTCACGTATATGGCACTGTGATGGACCTGTACCCTGTCCAGAGTTTTTTCCTTTTTTTTTATTCTCACAATGCCACTCTGAAGCAAACTGGAATGTCACCTCTTCCGATGCTCCAGGAACTTGGCACATCACTATTGCAGAACTGAAGAAGGGGTGTCCACATTTTTTTCCTCCAACAGAATTTCAGACCAGCTCAAACGTCCCAATCCATCAAAAGGGAGAAAAGAGTGAGAGATAGGATAAAGGAAAAGCAAAAAAAGAAAGGAAAGAAATTAATTAATAAAATGAAGGAGAAGGGGAACAAATCCCTCTGAGCCATTCTGAGGTAGGGTTACATTGTAATCGTTTACACTGCGAAATGTCTGAAAATCGTCCCAGCTGCACTCCATAAATCTCTGCGAGCTGTCAGAATACACTCTCACTCTCTGGAGCTGTGTGTGAATGTGTATGTAGCTGAGCAAGACCGAACAGGCTGCGCCTACAGTGACATCAATAGGCTGTTAAAATTGATAACATCATAAATATGACATAAGAATGGAGGGGCTACTGCACACAGATGCTGCTAAACACATATCCAGCAACTTTTCTGTAGAATATATAGCGCACAAACTATTCTTTGATTTACACCCATAGCCAAGTTGACATGACTAACTATTCTTTTTCAAAGTGAAACGATTGTTACATGTGATACACAGCAGCACAGCACACGGTGCACACAGTGAAATTTGTCCTCTGCATTTAACCCATCACCCTGAGTGAGCAGTGGGCAGCCATGACAGGCGCCCGGGGAGCAGTGTGTGGGGACGGTGCTTTGCTCAGTGGCACCTTGGATCGGGATTCGAACCGACAATCTTCTGATTACGGGGGCCACTTCCCCATAAAATTGCATGTACACAGTACAACAAGCTTTACCGAAACCCGGGATTGAACAAGGGACCTTTAGATCTTCAGTCTATTCATATAGTCTGAGTGCAAAGCGTGATGTTCACCCACTTCTCCTGAAATCTGGTTTATTCAGTGGCGTCTCAGGGAAGCTGAAGCTTAAGCCCACATAAGGTGGAGCCCCTCCATATCATGACCAATTTATTGTCATCAGATCTCCAAAGGTGAGAAAAGTGGGTCACTTGAAGGAGACATGCACAGGGAGGGAGAATGCCATGGCTTAATCTCCCTAAAAACAAATCAAACGCACAGCCGCATTGCTTGCACTTCTGCTATAACATCAATTTCTTTCAAGTCAGATAAAACAAATCCTCGAAACTGACTTTGAGTTGACCCTTTTTTCTGTCATCCTTCAAGGACAGGCACATCTGAACAGCTTTCTTTTTTACATCTATTAGACGGTCCTCCCAGAGGCGATCCTAAAACCCATAATCCCGCTGGAGGGCCATCTCACACTGGACGTTCACACCCAAACAATTACCATTCCTGGAGTCCACAATGGGCCTAGCCTTAGTGGGGGTTCGGCCCCCCATCTCAGCTATACCCCCAAGAAGCCCGTAGCCCCGGCAGAGTCTTTCATTAAGAAGACTGTCAGCACTTCCTCTCTGTGCCGCAGCCTGGGCCGTGAGGGCATTGCCAAATTGTTCCAAGATGGATGACATGTCACCGGTGTCCACAGGAAATAAAAATGTCCTCATCAATCACACACACACACAAACACATGCATACATGCGTGCGCACACCCACGGTGAGCCAGAAGTACACAAATACACAACAACTCCCCCCCAAAACATGAATACTTACTTCTAAGCATGTAGAAAACGTATCAGTTTAGGTTCTTGTGTGAAACCACACACAGACTGGCACTGTCTGGGCAGCGGCACTATTATTCCAGGTCTGTATTCCACAGAGGGCCCTCATTCATGCCAGAGATGAGTAATTGTGTGAAACTCACTAACCCGAAGAGAGGCAAAGTGAAAGAAACACAAATCCTTGTGCACTCGCCCAGAGAGCCTTTCTGGACCATGCTGAAAGAAACACAGCTGTGTACAGTCACCTCGGGTGGATGGGGAGGGGGGTGAGTGCACACAAATCTATAAAAGAATAAGCAGAAATTGCACCAACACCATACCTTTGATGCAGATCCATGCATCAAAGGCCTTCTGGGACAACTGTTGCCACCACGCTCGGTGGCGTCTACCTACTGTCCCGGCTGCTTCCCTGCCACAGGCTCTTCCTGTTTTCTGAGCACTTCTGGGGTGGCTGCGGTGGGGGACTGGGGCAGGGAGGATGATGGGGGGTGCGGCGGGAGAACGGATCCCTCCCGACTGAGCTTTGATCTCCCTACATCTCCTTAGGCCCTCCTGCCCAGCGGCACGCTGTGCATTACCATAATTGATCTTACTTTAAGGAAAAAAAATCCCGTGTCCTACAATGCATCAGGTTTCCTTCGCTGTGTGTGTGTTTTTTTGTGCGGTGGTCCTTTGAAGTGCAGGTTGCATGGTGTGATCGTTCTTCTACAGCAAAACAAGCACAAAATACAGCAGTCGCAAGAGGTTGACTGCCATTGTCACACTCAAAGGAATCCTCAGCTCATTCTAGGGTTGGCAACTATCCCGAATTCTCCGGGACATCCCGAAATATTGGTGTACGAAACCGGAGCTGTCCCAGAATTGTGCAATCAATCCCTCGTAGATTGTTTCAGGGGTGTCAAACTCACGGTGGGAAGGTCACATCATGCGATCACTTTATATATCACTTTAGACCTATTATTATGGTCTGCCGATATGAAGCGCTGATAACACAAAAAACTACAGCTCCCATAATGCAATGCTTCAGTTGTCTTGCCAAACACGATCGTTACAAGGCAGCTGAATCCACACAACAGTTTCCACTGGGGACGTGCTATACCGCGGATTTCCTTTTCGATCCGATACCAAGTAAAATTCAGCTTGGTATTGGCAACGCTGATGATTCATACAAAAACTAAATGTGCTTGGAAAAATCGAAATAAAAAGTGTACTGTGGTGCTGTGGGATATTCCGGGGAGTTTGGGGGTTCAGCTGCTGCATGGATGCACCTGCCAGAAGGTGTCTCTCATTTTTGGTTAACAAAGTTGGCAATCCTGACTCAGTCTGATGTCTTGATGTGTATATCTTTAGTACACAAAACTGGAGGTTAGATTAACTTTCACAGTCAGTCTAAAATGAATTAACCACACCAGGAACATATGCAAACAGAGCTAACGTTTCTGTGTCGTAGCTCTTAGGACAAAGCATGGCTCCTTTCTGACAGTGTCTTCAGATACAATTAAACTATGCTCAGGGGACATGCAGGCTAATGTCACATCAATTACGTCTTCTAGGAAATTGATGGTGTAAACCAGTAAAGACTAGCTTACTACTTGATGTTACTTACTCGTGGTGCACGGGCCACATCCTGCGAGATCACTTTATATAGATCTATTATTATAGCCCAGCGATATGAAGAACTGATGACACACAAAAACTACAGATCCTATAATGCATTGCTTCAGTTGCCTTGACGATTGTGATCAGGAGCAGTTTCCACTGGGGGCATGCCATACCACTAATTTCCTTTTTGATCCGATACCAAGTTAAATTCAGGTTGGTATTCAGGTTGCGTTCAATAAGTTCGTAACTGTATTGGTAGTCCCCTTACAGCACTTACATGAATTTTTAGATAGCATAAATCATTACATGATTTTCCTTTTTTGTTCAGGGGCAACAAATAAAAATGAAAGGGTGCTAAAGTGGTCGCACTTCTTCAGGGACCCTGTTGAACTGCTTCTGCTCTCCTCTTTGTCTCATTTTTGAGACATTTCTCTTTCTTCGAAAAACACGTATACATACATGTTTTTTGGACTGTAGTGACATTGAACTACAATTAAAATGGAACAGATAACATTAGCTAGAGTGTTCATGAAAGTGGACCCTTTTGAAGAGGACCTCCTTTTCTCGACCTCAGAACATCTGAACAGCTTTACACTCCATCCTTTGCGACTTTATTGGAACTCAGTTGTCTCTCCTAACAGGCAGAAGGGGCAGCATTAATACTTGGCCCATGAATAATTGATACAGAGCATGAGTTGATAAGTCACCATGGCCAGAGGGTTCCCCTGACTCCACACACAGGGCCAATTAAGAGTGGCCAAATTCATGGTCTCATAAAGTTTGTGTGTGTGTGTGTGTGAGAGTGTGTGTTTTTTTACAGGATGCTTGCAAGTATGCAGTGCATGTTCACAAAAACAATAAACCCAGGCATCAAACATGCAGTTCAATAGGATTCATAGAATCACAACACATTGGAACACAGCACACACACAGATAATAAAGTGGCAAGCTAACACCATAACTCTACAGGATGTCATGACTGTAACTCAGGAGAGGCGTGTAAAGAACACGTTCCCCAAATAATCTCTGTTGTATCTGAGCCACGAGTGGGCTTGACAGCTGCACCTCGACCCCTGACCTCTACAGCATTACTGAAGCTGCACATGATGCACATACAGCATGCCTCTCACACTCAAGATGCAGGGGGTGGAGGGGGTGGTCTGAGCTACTGAAGATTGATACACACACACACACACACACACACACACACACACACACACACACAGAAGGTTGGGGAAATCAGGGTAATATCTCCAGGGTTCTGAAAGAAGGTAAAAAAATGGCATAAATCCTAGAGGTCAGAGAGGAGAGGTGGTCATTATGGATCCCCTCTGCAAACGCACCCTGGCCATGATTACCCAAGCTGAGCCAGCCAGGGGGTCTAGAGCAGTCGAGGAGTGGGGGTTGGGTTGTGGGCCGTGGGGTGGGGACAAATCAGACCATCCCGTCTGCAACAGTCAATATCTCTCCTGTACTGAAGCAACATGGTTGTCTGAGAGTGAAATAAGGAACATAAAAAAATCGAGCATGCTGTATTGAGATTCTTATTAATGCCGCCATCGTTCACCATTACTCAGCCAAACAGGGAGCAACATCCTTCATGTCGAATGGAGACGGATGTGAGAGTCAGACGCTGGTGTCCCTGAGCGGCTGGATAGATGTGTTTGGATGGGAGAACCCAGGGGTAACTGGGGCTCTTTCTGTAGTAAATAAATGCACCTAATCCATCCCACTGTCACTGGCCCTTTATCCTGTAGTCCAGTGCTGAAAGCACTTTTCCTTTTCCTTATCCAAAGTTTGGATAAGGAAAAGTTTGGATTTTGTACTCAAAGTTTGAGTACAAAATTTTGTCCTCATAATTAGAAATGAGGATGAGTCAGGATACCCAGCTTCAAAGTTTTTGGGTCATCATTATTTATCATTTTCTGATGCAGACCCTCAATGGATGCCCAGCAGACGTTGGTGGCTCCGTTTGTAGAAATATGACACGTGCAGAGTGGCGGAAAGCTGGCCCTGTTAGTTTTACTCCGGCATATTCTGAAAAGCCCCCCAGAGCTGTGCTGGAGCCTTGTGGGTCATTTGACAAGGAGAAGAGGGAAAACGGGGGGAAGGGGCATGTGTGAAAATTGACTTTTCGCAGCATGCACAGTGAGGTGATCGCTCATTGTGAGTGGCAGCTGTGTTCGTGGGCTTGTGTGTGTGTGTGTGTGCATGCAAGAGGACAAGGTCTTCACACGTGTGTATGTGTTCCTTCCTGCCTGTAATGATGTTATGCGCTCACGCTTCACCAATCACCAATGAAGGGTGGCTGAAAATGTTTGTGTGTGTGTGTGTGTGTAAGCATCTGTGAACATATTTATGTTGTAATCTACAACAAAGTGTATTTGTGTGTGTTGCCAATCATCCACCTACAGCTCTGCTTTACCACATGCCGAACATGTTTACTGGTCCAACAGTATAGCCACAAATCCTCATTCTCTGTGAACAATCCATGTCAGCCCATAGAAAACAACATTACACAACTTTTGTGACAGTAATTTCAATGACATCTACAAGTTGTGGCACTACAAAAATAACCCACCTTCCCTCTCCTCATCCAGCCGCCTTTGCGACATTTCTCTCATCAACATCACTGAGTATTTTAAGTAATATCTGACATTCACGCAAACTTTGCACAGATCTTTTGACTCCATTATACACATTCCTCCACTAAGTAGTGTGCATGCTACTTTGACTCTCCGATTTGTAACATGAATGTCTCTTTAGTCTTTGTCTCTTCGTCACAATCTGGCCTTAGTTGAAGCCTACTGAAGCCTTAATTTATAAAAGTTTTGTGGTTCAACAACTAACTGTCACTTGATTAACAAAAATTGGAATCTCAGTCTCATCTCAAAATGTATCTATTACATACAATAACTTTGTTTGAAAGTGAAAGAAAGTGAAGTGACTGTCAATGTGAAACATTGCAGAACAGCACATGGTGCCCACAACAAAATGTGTCCTCTGCCTTTAACCATCACCCTTGGTGAGCAGTGGACAGCTATGAAAGGCGCCCGGGGAGCACTGTGTGCAGATGGCACTTTGCTCAGTGGCACCTCGATGGGACCTTGGCAGTTCGGGATTCGAACTGGCAACCTTCCGATTATGGGTCTGTTTCTTTACCCACTAGGCCACCACTGCCAGGTAGGATGCACACGCACTAATCAGGACCAAAACATGACATGGAAACAGAGCAGGAAGACATAGCGGGTGACAAAATCAATGTTGGCACGGAGACTAGAAACACTCAGGAACTATTTATAACTAACTACAGGTGATAACAACTAAGGTGCTCAGGCACACAAAAGAGTACCAGGTGCAGTTCAGGTCATGACAGATAGTCTCTCGCTTTCCTTGCCAACCTCCACTGTCTCAGCTGCATGGTGTGGATACCCACAGGGTTCTCTCCTCGGTCCATTACAATTGATCCTTCACATGCATGCATGCTCTTGCTCAGATAATTCATCTTCTCAAGCTCAACCGGTGGAACTCAAATCCTTAATGAGCTGAAACAATGACATGGCAGACATATAAATTTTTATAGGAACCAAATATAATTAAACTAGAGATCTTAGAATTCCTGATTTGATATTGTACAATTTGTGCTTTTTTCCACCTCCACATCATTGCATAAACCAGTCGAGTGTCATTTATGCTTTTATCTTTAGCCACCATCACCATTGCAAATGTGCTGGTTAAGAACTCTTTTTTTTTTTGCCTGACTTGTCATTTTTTCCAGAATCACTTCTCATTAATGGATCCCATCTTATCTCATCAGACAAAGTCATTGCTCCATGAAAACCTACATTGCTTCAGCCTTTATTACCCTGTGCCATCCTTCTAACCGTACACATCCAGTCAGAAGTTTGGACACACCTGAACAAACCAAGAGTGTGAAATGCTGCCATCAGCAAAAGCTCCCTGCTTT
The DNA here is from genome assembly GCF_900700375.1 of Denticeps clupeoides. Taxonomy (NCBI): domain Eukaryota; kingdom Metazoa; phylum Chordata; class Actinopteri; order Clupeiformes; family Denticipitidae; genus Denticeps; species Denticeps clupeoides. The sequence goes on from NC_041707.1 coordinate 33,251,536, forward strand.
GGAGAGATTCAAATGCTTTTTTTTACCATGATTTTTATTTTTTCACTATTTTAGTTATTATGTAACATCACATGTGTTGTTTTATAATCCAATGTCTAAAATGTTGTTTTATTATGTAAAAAATGAGTCCCATAATGAAATGACTTCTCACAATGTTCCATTTCTTCATAATCTCCACCAAGCTATAATCACTGTATGTACCACTGAATGTATTAACAACTGTATATAAACATGTTGTCATGATCATCATATTCACACACAAACACACACACACACAGACACATGCACTCACACACAGTTAAAAGGTGGAATGGCAAGAGAGACATTTGGAGCAACTGTAGCAGATTATAACCCAAATACATTCACATCTACAGTAAAGGGTGACATGGGTGAGATGGCAGTGGTCAACCCAGACACTCCTCACTAACCTTGAAACAGGTTTTTTTTTTTTACGATTCAATCTCCAGCTCAATTGTTACTTCACCCCAAATGCGTTTACAATGCTGTATAGAACACTGGGCTGCCTGAACACAAACCTGGATACTGATTTAATCTTTCTCTGCACATGTTGTTTCAGGGACCTACTCTGCACAGTTGTTTTTGGGTTGAGGAACCTTCTCCACTCAGCTCAGCCCAGACGAATGTAACAAACCTCTGAACGATGCAGTGCCTCCAACCAGCATCATACCAGCACATCACTGTCACTGCTGTGTTGAGCGTGAGACTAAACCATAAATACAGAATTACATAGAAGGCAACAGAACAAGAACTGCAGTAGAACAGAAATGTGGAGTGTCGCGAAAAGTTATTTTACCTCTCTGTCACAGTACAGCATGTTGCCAGACACAGGGAGGGAAGCAGAACAATCAGGCTGCCATTTTCGGCTGTCACTGCAAAGTTCCCTTGCTGACAGGTCATTATGTTTTAGTTTTTTTTCCCCTAGCCCCTATGTCCCCTTCAGCCATAGTAAAAAATAAAAAGCCAGCCCAGCCTTTGTCCTGATAGACTGTCCTGATGCCTACATATACACCAGAGTTGACAAAATAAAAAAAGAGAGAGGAAATCAAAGACTTAAGCTTGTGGGGTTAGAACATTGTCTCATAGTTGTCTACGTTAAAGTACCAAAAGACTTAAAAAAATAAAATGGGATGCCCAATCAAAGTAACCATGAACGGAGAATCACATTTTTTTCTCCTGCAATTGTTGAAGTCACTCCATCCTTTTTTTCTAGTGTCTTCAGAGTTGTGTGGAAGATGGATTCAATCCCTGCACAGTAGGAAAATCCCAACAAATACCCAGGTGCCTTGGCAGATGTTGCCTTCAAATATCACACCTAAACAAAAGCATTAATACTACTACTGGCAGCCGTTTACAGTGAAGTGCCAGCCAGCGAACATTATGACCCATCGCTACAGCATATTTCTCACTTTAACAGCGATAAACCTCACATTGATTTTCAATTTGTAGCTGTTTCTACATGGTCAGCCTGCAATATATGATGTTGCTTCCGACTGCCAGCTTTGTTCTGGCTGCTCGTAATTCTACAGCTGCTGTAAAAATACAGCATGCACCGTTACTGTACAGCAGTACACGCAGAAGGCACATGGGCCAAAGGTGCTTCTCAGAAAACAACATGATAGGAATGTTTCATTGTAGGACAAATCTAATGATGCCAATAACAATGTATTTATTTGCTGTGTCCGTCTATATAAGGCATTCCAAGACTTCCAGAAGTCTAGCTTAACAGAATCACAAATTGTACAAAGTGAATCAAGTCAGGAATTCTAAGATCTTTAGTTTAATTATATTTGGTTCCAATAAATTTATATAATTCTGTAATGTCATTGTTTCAGCTCATTGAGGAGTTGAACATTAGTAAACATTAGTAAAAAAAAATTTCTTTGGACTGATTTTTGGATAACATTTGTTCCTAGTTTCATCCACGTCACTGGTTTTTGAAAGCATTTTATGATAAACTTTTACCTAAACAAACAGATTACCTAATAAAACCTTTAAAAGCCTATTTTATTCATTTTAAACTATAGATCTTGAAATATTTTTTTGCAACAATATTTCTAATCTTGACATGTTTATACATAAAGGAATGAGAAAGATTCTAATTCTTAATGGTCAAACACACTTGACAAATGAATCTAAACTAAGCTAAAAGTAGAGATGATACCACAACTCCAACAGGGCAGCAGGTTCAGATTCAGGAAAGTATCTTTCCATTGCCTGAAGCATGCATACACACCCACACACATAAACACAGACAAATACACCCATAGATAAAAGATGTATCTGTAGCTTAACTGCTGCCCCAGTAAATTCCTGTCAGATTGTGGGATGTTCAGGACACCTCATACGGAGAAAAAAAAGTGTCAGCTGCTCGTATAAATAACAATTGTGGTAGTAATTACAAGTCAGCCGGCTTGTAAAGTTGTCACGGCATCACTCAACACCGCTTAAGTGCAGGTTACGGTACGACTCAGCCACGCATTCGCGCCCGTTCCAAGCCCCTCCGCTCGACCTGCAAACAGGCCTCTCGCTCCAGCTTCCAGTCAAGACTCTGTCGGTGCCTGTCCTGAGTAATAATAGGAGAGGCCCGCACCGCACGGCACTGCACTTCTTTCTCTCTCTCTCTCTCTCTCTCTCTTCCTTTTTGCTGGCTCCATCCAAAAGAGGGATATCTGAAACCCGGCGCCCTGTAATCATGACATTTATGGCTCTGTGTGAATCAGGCGGAATGGACAGATTTACTCCTGCTTTCGGCGTGAGCCTTTGCTTCTGAGCGAGTGACATGCACAGGCAGAGCGCTCGCTGCCAGTGACGGGCCACACGTTTGTGCAAGGATGCTAGGCCCGTCGCCTCTCGAGGGCAGGGCATTTAGCTTGATTAAACAAGTGTGACATTTTTCATTTGTCTCCCCAACTCAATGGCCACACGGTCTCTCTGGTATGATCAGAGTAATGGAAAGACATTCTGGCCTTTTATCTACCCAAACACCACCACCGACTGTAGAATAAAATATACCCAGACAGGCTGACGTAAAAGTGCATATTTGCACCTGTATATGGATGCAGCAAGCATTAGAGATTATCTAATGTGTGGGTTCTCAGTTTTCGTCTAGTCTGTTCTGTTTCTGTGTGTATTTAATGTGAATTTGTGTGAAATTAAATTGCACGTATTCCAGCCAGGAACCTACTTATTATCTATATTAAGTGAATTTTTACAATAAAAATAGGATCAACAGCTCAGTCCAAGGTCATACAACCCTCTTTCATTCTTTTCACACTTTATGTGTGTGTGTGTGTGTGCACTTGCTGTGTTGCGATGCTTGTGTGCTAGTGTTGTGCACAAGCCTGTTTCTATAACAATCTTTCTTAAGACATTAGATTGAAAACATTTCCTGGTCTCTTCATATGGTTCTGTAAAATGACTTTTCATCTGTTAATGAAGACCCCCACTTCATCACCAAGCTGTGCAAAGGACAATCTGTTTGGTCTGTGGACACCTTTTTTCGGAGCCAAATGTCCAGTATATAGGAGATGTTCAGACCTCCTTCATGGGGTTCTTCCCCCCTCAGCTGTTGGAGGTTCTTCTCCTCTAGCTTCTTGGGTCTATTCCTCTGCTTTGGCGCTTCTCCAGGCCCAGGTTCCCCCTCTGGAGTTGATCTCCTTCCTCCTTCTTTGTCTTTTCCTCTACTTTTTTCTCCGTTTTTTTAATTAGGGGTCTTTTCTGTAACATTGGTACCATTTTTACATACAACATTTCCATGAAACTGCGGTAGCAATCTGCATGTTTTTATAAATTCAAAACTGTTCACTCCTGTAACTTATTTTGTGCCATGCCTATGTATGTCCAAACAACATCAGTATAATTAAAATACATGTTGCAGGGCTTTTTTACAGTCCTCACAGTCGGGGTAATTGCAACAGACTACCCACGCCGCGCAGTGCGAGACAGCGAAATATCCACGTCCACTCTTGCTTCCAATTTTCTAATGGCAGCCAGCCAGACACATGAACTCCGAGACAGAAGAGTCAGGGGGTTAAAGAATGAAATCTACCACCGGTGGCATGCTTAATGGGGCCCTGTGTTGAGCGGAATTACACGCAGCCCATTGACCCACCAACCATTACAGCTCCTCACAGGGTCAGGGCCAAACTGCTGCGCTCCACCAAATGGATTTGTAATGGCTATTACAGGAAAATGCCCAACTATGCTCAAACACACACGCACACAAATCACATCAGCGCGTACACAGCAGAGGTGCGTCCATAGGACATCCACCCATTCATGCACACACCGCAAACACATTTTCAGGGCATATTCAGCAGTCACTCACCGCCCCCCTCCACCCCTTCCTTTCTGACCCTCAAAGCAAAATTGGTGTTGGCCTCCAGCTGGAGTTAATTCACTCTGTGTCTGATTTTCCACTCGGGCTCCGGGCTTCCTAATGGGCCGCCGCTTCATTCCCTTTAAAATATTCTGTGGGAAGGAGGGGCTGAGGTTTTTCACCCTCCCCACGACCTGTGGATGGCCTGTCTCTCACCGGCACCCGCTGTCTGTCACCTGACAGCGTGTTGCCTAAATCCCATTTTCAGGCCAGTTTCCCTGCAGGATGAGGTGTGGGGATTTAATGTTGAGGTCTTCCATTAACCCTATAGGGGGGATTCCCTTTCACGTCTGCAATAATTTAGGTGCATTAGTAGACGCTGTCTGGTAAGTCCATGACAGAACAATCTACCAAGATGAACATACAAAATACAGTTCACATCTTTCCAATGTCATGAATTCTAACAATTTGGACCTGAAATTGTATAAGAAAACATTAGGCCTCAGCATTCCACAGATGAAGTGTTTGAACGGGTGAGGAAATTCTGATTGGTGTTATTGCAAGCAGATAACATTCTCATGAGAAACTGCATCTTCCATCCCACATGTGTATTGCCAGCCCTTCACCTGGGGCAGCTCTGAAAACCCCTCCAGAGCTTCTAAACGTAGGCTTCAGCAGTTTTGGAATGGGTTTCTTCTTACCAGCATTCCATAGTCAAAGGACTGTTATTTTATGGTTGCCTTGTGTAAACCTCAGAAAATGCGAACCTGCACCTTACCCAGCAATTTCAGATGGCCCATTTCCAGCAGCCTTTCAAGCAGGCTGTGCTGTCATGATGCCATCGCAGGATTGACTCTGCAGCAGAGCCGCTGCTAGAATGCCATAAAATCGCTGCACACGTCTGCAGTACAAGACAAAACACAGGAAGGCCAAGACATTCCGGTATCTGGGAGGCATTTGCGGTCAGCCATTTCTGGTAATCCCACACCCAGGGCAACGTGCTACCAGCAGCAGGGCAGCATTTTTCCACCTCAAGGGTAATAGCTGGTGATGGGCTGGTAATTACCACCCTTTTGTTCATCGCTGTCACAGCGGCTGGTATGAGATGATGGGGGAAAGGGGTTTGTGCAGCGACCGGGAAGAGGAGGCACTTCCCACCCGAACAAAGACACTTATTTAAGAAATTTATGGTTAAAAAAAAGAACACAATTTGAAAAACATTTTTCCTTAGATTCTAACGTCATAAGAAATTCAAGCGTGTCTCTCAGAAACAATAAAAGGTCAAGCCAACATGTAAAATTAGCATTATATGACCATTTAGGTTATAAGTCTGCTTCTAGCATCTAATCTAAGCATCTAAATTTCAAATCAAATCTTATGGATTCAGGATCAAGAGCCCTATTTTCAAACTGCAAAAATAAATAAGTCTTCAAAATGTATCGATTTACATGAATAAAGAGAAAATAAGTAACCTTTCTGTTGGTGTGTAATTATTTTTGTTACCCAGAACATAGTCTCTAATTTTTAGATTTTAAAATGGTAGGTGAACCTATGGTGAAAACTGACAGCTCTCACACACCCTACTTACGGATTTTGTGTCATTTAAACCCACTCCCTCAATACGTTCCATGCATGAATTACCACAAGCAGTGTTGCCAGATACCTCACAGTTTCAGCTCCAGCTCATCCAATAATGCACCAAAAAGCATAAAAAAATCTGCCTAATCTGGCAACGCTATCCGGCAACATTTACCTTCAGTTCTGCCCTCTAAATAAAAATCACAGTCTTCTATGTTATAATCATCCCGGAATCACATCTGCTTCCAAACCAAACAAAAGGCTATTGAATAATAAAAAAAAAACCTTACGAGAGTAAGAATTTTACACAAATTTGCCTTCTATTACAATTAAACTAGCCGCAATGCAACAAAGGGCTAATTATTTCCTGATGCTGGTACTGCAGATCTAATGCGTGTAAAGAGTGTTACCCTTGTTTGCCCATTGTAAATTCAAGTTACACTGTTGCATGACTTGCATTTAAATGCACACAAGCAAATTAGGAGCAGACCACGCCACAATGCCCTTCAGAGATTATCGAGAGCCCACTGTGAGAATTTAAATGTCAGCTGTGCATAAACACTTCCCAATTACCGGCATCAAGGGCCGGGCTTGAGAAGGGCCACCGTCCATGGAGCATTTGGGAGGTCAACAGTGGTGCTTTGTCAGCAGATCCCCAAAAGATCCCCAGAGGCTGCCTGTCTCATTGTGACCCACTCGGCAGACCCCCAACACACATAACATGCACACACACAAACAGATTCTCTATACGCATTAGGAACTTAGACCAATGGCAGTGAAATGAGGTCAATTCTCTGAAATCAATTTAAAAAAAAAATTCCATTTGTGAAATGTCATATGTTAATAATTGATTGAGGAAAAGGGCAGTTTTTGGTATTTGTGCATAAACACAAGGTGCTTGGAAAAAATACTGAGCTCCAGGAAAATGTTCAGCGTGAGCTGCAGGTGCAACCCAATGCAACCCAACTGGTACTACCGTTCATCCCCAGCGAGGATGACATACATTTCATTATCAACACACCACATGATCGCCGCTAATTTTTTGCCTCAGGAGTGCCATGGGCTCTGCACGATCCAGCCTGTCGTCTTCTTAATCAGAGCCTCTGGGCAGCCCGCCTGGCCAATCCGAGCCATGATGTTGCGTGAAGTTGGTGCACCATTCCGCCATGTGGGCTATGGTGGCATATCCAGTCTTATCAACTAGACATTAGCCATTAATCATACTTTGTCAAGGCTCTGTCAGAACAGGTGATAATTCTGTTTGATGAAGATGATCACAATTGAGCCGATGAATGGAAGGCTGGGAAATAATAAGCACTTTTTACTGTAGTTCAGCACAAACAGTACAGTAAGGTACCTTACTGATCAATTGAAATTAATTAACGTGGTCAATTACATTTAAATATAGAAACTTATAAACTGTTTGATATCTGTAACGTAAAACTAATTTTGCAGTTTGCTAGTGGGGCTGAGTTGAATCGGTTTAAAGTTACAATTGATTTTGGTAGTCAGACATTCATACAGGTATTCAATTGAAAACCAATACAGTACAAGCAAAACTATACTATTGTCTAATCAATAAGTACATTTAGCATGCCAAGCATGTGCGCTATTGAATTATCATTTCCTGTGTTCCTTTTTTTTCTTTTTTTCTGGCCCCATTTTTGTCTCAGCTTCTTCATGCTATGTATCCAGCAGTTAATTGCCCGCACCATTAGCATAAATGCCACCCCCATGCCCCAGTCTGGGGGTTTAAAACTCCCAGCCTAATTATTGCCGGCACCGGCAGCACGTGAGCCTGCCCTCCGTGGGTAAAAGGTTAGGGACAGGAATTAAGAGTGTTAGCACAGCGTTCTCAGCGTTGAAGCCCAGCAGGCACTGACAGCGTTATTGCTAACCGCTGGTGGTAGTTCGTGACTGAAGGCAACTCGTAGGATAAACTGAACTTGCCGCAGGAACCTAGCAAGTGTCTGAGACACAGCACTAGTGTTGAAACTAGAGTGGGCACAAAGTAAATGATTGTGGCCTTAAAACATTAATTAAGGCGTTATTTGCTCAAAGCACTTTAGGAAAGTTTCCAATTCTGTTGCTCAGTTTCTGTTTATTGCAAGGCACCAAATGCATATTGAACATGTATCATTTTTGACACTGTCTGTGGCCACAACGTGCAATGGGGGCTAGCATTGTGCCCTCACACCTCCAAGGACGTGACTTTAACTCCCAGCCTGGGCTTTTTGTCTGTAGTTGGCTCTCACCGTGTTGCCATGGGTTTCCTGCATGTTACTTTAGGTGGATTGGCCATAGGAGTGTATGGTGTTTGAATTTTACTGTTCTGGAATAAGCAGGCTGTGGACAAGAACGACACTGTCCTGGTGGGAACCAGCCCTGGGCACCAGCTAAGTTCATTCCCTGTTCCACTGCACCGCAATTCAAGAACAGTGTGGGAATAAAGAGAATGTTTGAGTCCGGTGTGTCAAATGTTAAATGTGGTAAAAGTGTCCGGTTTTCTTGAGATATGCATCGAAGAATTTGCCTTAGGAGAAAAAATCCCATGACAGCTACGTGTAAAGTAATACCACATGTTTAAAAGCTCAGCATGGTGTGACTCTCCCTTTTATATCTATGCACATTACGTACCAGAATATCTTTTGTACTGTTTATCTGAGTGAAAGAAAACTGATCGGAAAAGAAAATAAAGCGGGATCCATGTGTGATGGAACCTGACTTTGGTGGATGACCTTTCTGTGTAAAAAGTGTGGTAAAGGGCCTACAAAGCTGCTGCTGTGTGATTTAATGGATCATCTTATCTCACCTGTGAATCACAGCACTCAGTAAAAGCTCCAATTTTGCGCAGGAGTGCCAAAGAATGCTAACAGCACTCTGTCCTTGGACATTCACATACGTGGTGGTGTGTGTGTGTGTGTGTGTGTGTGTGTGTGTACGTATGTGTATGTATAAGTTAACAGGAGAAATGATTGAAAGGCAATCCGATATAGGACTCTCTATCCCACCCACAGTCGGAGCTGCAGAGGGCAGCTTGAGCTGCAAGGTGACATCCAGGGTGGGAGGACTAGAGGGGATTTGTTCTCACTGTGATCATAAAGCTGTCAGTCAGATGCTCTCCAGCAGGGTAAACAGGTTAATTTTCCAAAGCCTTTACACAGGCACACATGCACATGCACTAAACCCGCAGTTTATCAGCCTTAAAAACATGGTTCTACAACAGCACGACGCAACGTGAAAAAAGTAATCAACGATTTGATGAACATAGCGCGACTGCAGCACTCATCCCTCATCATTTTTTTATTCCCTGACGTCTCATTGTGCCATACTACGGCCCAATGCCAAATCAGATAGCACCCCTCTTGCCTTCTCACATGCCTTCTTGACACTCGAAGCACAAATTATTCCCCGCCTTGGGTTGAAAACGGGTTCACTCGGCTGTGGGATGGAGATAATGGTAATATCGTCTGCCGTCAAACGTACAAGAGGAAAAGAGAACAATGGCGTGGCTTGGCGTGGATTAGGGCTGCCATGTAAACAAGGCTTCCACAAGACAAACTTGACACCCAAACTCAGCCAACGCTGACATCTCCATTAATACTGAAAAACAAGACAATAATGAGGGTTAATTATGTTATCTCTCAGAGTGGAGAAACTGTTATTTTTAACTCAATGCTTAGCCTGCAGACATGGTAAAGACAGGGGAATCTGAATAAATGATTGCAGAAGCAGGGTGAAGTGTCACTGGAGTGACACTGAATGTTTGATGAGTTTGACACTCATTGCGTTTCCAATCAAGCAACAACTTAACCCTTCAATTAGAACTACTTCATTGTCCCAGTATACATACATGGGAGGGTTATTATTATTGACTGATATGTGTCTGATTCTACTATGACTGGTGAAGCCAGCCTAGTTTAGTATATAAATGTGTGAGTAGCTTGACTATCAGTCTCATTATCTGCCTGCGTTATTCTGACATTTTGGAGCAACATCTTAACACAGCGTCTTAAGGAAGAAGGTAGTAAAAGGAAAGTAATTAACTGGCACCAAGCCTGATCAATTAATTATAATTGATGTCAGGTGACATATTAACTGCATATTAACATCACAGATGAAATAGTCCATTTAGTCTTCCCTAAAGAACCCAGATATTAAAAAACGGAACGAGTTCTCCAAGATAAGTGAGTTAAATCATATTGGTGATATGGGAGGACCTTTGACTGCAGCTCTGCTAGATGATAATTGAGTCTGCGTTTGCCCAAATGGCTGCATGGCCTGACTGTCACATCACAAATGGCAAAAAAAACATGATTCGAACATGCTGAGCACTTCCTGAAAGACTTTTCATTCATAAATTTGCTTTCTTGAAGGAGGCAAACAGGCCCATCACAAGTAAGAAGGAAATCTTAATCAGAGGGGTTGTGCGTTTCACAACTGTTTTTAAGCTCCTTTCATCCTGTGATGCATTGCTGCATTTCTGACCAATGAAAACTATGCTTACAGTCCCATAGCTCTTTATTTAATGAATTCAGGTCTAACCTATCACTTCAAAATTAAATGTTTGCAGGTAAATATGCCTATTTCAGATTGTGATTTTGGTCAATATCAGAATGTGTGGTTTTATGAAAGAAAAGTGGCTATTTCTGGCCTACCTATAAATAGAGGCAATTCTGAGTAATTCACCAAGAGTTCAATTTCAAACTAAATTTAAATAGACCAGTTATATGGCTGGGTTTTACCACTGGTTATCACGGCAAAGCCTATCAGAATCGAGCACACCTGACTCACCCCACCCCAGAATTCCCTGCATCTGCGCAAGGCTTCTATAAAGACATTCCTGCAGCACTGTTGAATATTCTGAGATTGAACCAAATTTGGTCTGAGCGAGGGGAGATGCTGGATGCATGCCGCTCTAGATCCTTGCTTAAGTTGAGAAAGTCATAATCCTTTCTCAGGGAATTCTTGTGAAACTGAAGTGATTGCCATTGTGAAACACTGCTGCTCAGAAAATGGTGTCCTCTGCTTTTAACCATCACCCTAGTGAGCAGTTGGCAGCCATTAAAGATTCCTGGGGAGCAGTGTGTGGGGACGGTGCTTTATTCAGTGTCACTTTGGCGGCTCAGAATTCGAACAGGCAACCTTCTGAATACAGGTCCGTTCCCTTACCCGCTAGGCCCCCAGTGGCCCTATTCCCCAAGCAGAGCCCTTGATGTATTTTTGTCTAGTTGAATGAACGAGTTATAAATGAGTTTTTGAAACTGATCTGTGCTTGGGTCCATCTCTTTCCTGTGACACCTCCAGATTTTAACCGTGTGTTACACAGCCTCCTGTGGGGAGCATGAAGAAACTCTCTGGCTAGTCTGTCATTTATTATAGTGGGGAGGACATTGGTACGAGTTATTACGGATGTTTTATTTCATTATGGGCATTTTTTATTCTAAAGAAAAGAAACCAATGTAATACATTTTTGTAGTATCAAAATGTATGACACAAGCTAAGCAGCTCTCCACTTAATCCATTACAGTTATTGGTGTCAGAGCTGATCCTGGGAAATTCGGAGCGAGGTGTGCCCTCAACAGTGGTCTGGAAGTCCCAAAGTAAGTCGTTCAGCTGCTTGCCACTTTATATTGGAATTCTTGGTGCAATTATAAAAAGAATGATACAGCCCTCAGAAACCAGCTATGCAAGAGTGTCTCTTAGCCAATCAGAGCATGCAGAGTATGCAGGAAAAACATATCGCTAGATATCTCTTGGTGAACTTTTTTTTCCAGAAAACCCAAGTTTTCACCGAGGCCAATCGTCCGTTCCCTTCTTTTTTCTGCATGACAGAGACATCACAGCAGAACACACACACCATAGTAAAATTCAGAGGTGCACAGAGGTCACGCTCGGAGTGTGTAATCTCCCTTGCACCAGGCGGAGCATGTCTGTGCTGGTGAAAGCTGGTGAAGGATAGCCCCACGACTTTTGTCCACACGGATTTAGCATGCTGGTTACCGCTGTGGGGTGGTTCAGAGTTTTGTGGGGCTGGCCTACATCACTAGTACTAACATCCTGCTCTGTCAAATGGTGTACAACGCATCTCACATATGGGCACTGTTTTAAAACTGCTCACACACACTAAGCATGGGGAATGTCCATTAGTGTAAGGTCAGAGACATTCTTGGGATTTACATGTATGAACAGATAAAACAAGAAAAAATCCCAATGATGACTGTGCGAATTAAAAAAGTGTTTATAAGAGCTGTCAATTATCTGACTAGAGATCTGGGTGACAGAAATAATAACACATTTTTCTTTTCTTAAGGAAACTTCCTTAGCATAGTGCTGCACTTAGTGCCAGTTTAAAAATAGAGCCCATGATGTTTTTAACATTTTTTTCAAAAGTCTTAAAGTCTTTAGTTATGGCGTGCAAAAAGGATCTCCATCCCATAGGGCAATTCAAGATATTTGAATGGCCTGGTATCATAAATTGCACATATGTCTGATCTAATTATTCTCTATTTAACAAGTTCAGCATTAAACTTGAAATGGAATGAAGTATTTTTACACCCCAACAATATTGCACGTTTATTGCTGTCGTCATCAGTTCCTGTCCAAAGTACTGTAAAAACAATCAAGATGGCAAAAATGTACTCTTTCACCTTCACCTCATTAACCTCCCCTCAATCAAGTCCCATAAAAGGGTTATAAATGAAAGATTCAATATTGAACAATTTTACTAGGACTTGCTTTTACAGATCGAAGTACTAGAGCTTTCCTTAAAGCAGTAGGAGAGAGAGAGGCTTGTAAACATGACATTACACAATTTTATGACACAGGAAATTAGCAGTAAAAGTCAAATGCTGGAGGTATTGAAAGAGAAACCCCAGCCTCAAATATGGAAACAGGGGCAGGAGAGGAAGCCTTTTTCACCCGCTCCAGTGGAGGCCTTTCCCATCCTGTTTGTCATTTGAATGTGACACAAACACATATGAGAGCATGAAAGCAGTAATGGAAAAGAGATGAAAGTCTCATGATGTCATCCGGGTCTTTTGATAGACTTTGGCTTGGGATATAAACCCGCTGCCAGTCGATACCTCTATCGGCCCCAGCAAATCACACGTTATTCACACCAGCTTCAGAGAAGGCGGAGGATGGGGGTAATAACGGTTGACCTGGGTTAGTAAAGATGCAATATGAGTGGATGCAGGTTTGATCAAAAGAAAAGAAAAGGAAGGTGGGCAGATAGAAGGATATTTCCCTCCACCTTTTAATGCACTGTTACGTCCTTGTCTTTTTTTATTTGTTCTTTTCTATGTAAAAGTCTGTGTGAGATAATGAATGGCGTTAAGGTTCAGGAAGGAAACAGTCTGCTTAACACAAATATTGTAGAAAAGATCAAACTGACTCTATAGTTATGGTTCCTTACTCTGCTGAGGGATGCCGAGACTTGGATACGATGGAAACAGATACGCATAGTAATCACATCTGTGTGAAAGAAATCAAGCACAGATGCTTTCCGGTCACCATACTTATCAACCAGGACTGGATAGTGAGTAGATAACACAAATAATGTTAATGTTATTCATTGATAGCTTTTTCAACATATTTTGAATTACAGATATGTAGCATTAATAACTAAATGGAAGTAGCAATGCTCCACATTACTACTGTAAACTACCTGCTACGGTATTTCTTTGTATTTAAATACCTAATTGGTTCTTTAGCAAGCTTTTGTTCAATTTCTGCTTTGTCAGTCTGTCAGTCAGAGCTTGATCTATTTTAGAGTGTTACACAGTTCATGAAACACCCTGTTATGGAAATTTTCTTTTTACTAGAGAATAGTATAGTGGAATAAAATGAAATGAATAACTGGTTAAATGGATATAAAATAAGAAAGTATTACACACCGTATCAAGCAACATTTGATATTTTATTTTATGATCAATTATTTTTACCATGGTAGACTCAACACACTGGCTTAGCATTACATTACATTTATCAGACGCCCTTATCCAGAGCGACTTACAATCAGTAGTTACAGGGACAGTCCCCCCCTGGAGCAACTTAGAGTTAAGTGTCTTGCTCAGGGACACAATGGTAGTAAGTGGGATTCGAACCTGGGTCTTCTAGTTCATAGGCGAGTGTGTTATCCACTAGGCTACTACCACCCATAGCACTGTCTGACGTCTTTCTTGTCTGCATTTGATGTTTGCCTTAAATGTCACTCTATTCCTGCCTGTGTCCCTTGTTTGCACATTATGTAGGCCACTTTGTCAGTCAATTTTACAAGTAGCGCTTGGTTCCAGAGAAATGCTGTTTCATTTCCCTAAGTACTGTTTAACCTGCATGTAGCTGACTTGAACTTGAAAAATAAAAATCTATGTCAGGGGGATGGTAGTGGCCTAGTGGGTAAGACCCTCATCTATAAACCAGAAGACCCAGGTTCAAATCCCACTTAAATTAAAAAGTTAAAGTGAAGTGATTGTCACATGTGATACACAGCAGCACAGCACACGGTGCACACAGTGAAATTTGTCCTCTGCATTTAACCCATCACCCTGAGTGAGCAGTGGGCAGCAATGTGTGGGGACGGTGCTTTGCTCAGTGGCACCTTGGCAGATCGGGATTCGAACCGGCAACCTTCTGATTATGGGGCCGCTTCCTTAACCGCTAGGCCACCACTGCCACTTTACTACCATTGTGTCCCTGAGCAAGACACTTAACCCTAAGGAGGGGACTGTCCCTGTAACTACTGATTGTAAGTTGCTCTGGATAAGGGCGTCTGATAAATGCCATAAATGTAAATGTTTCAGCACTAGCAAGCCTCAGCAGCTAGGGGCGCTAGTAGACAGGGGACTGCTTTCCTTATATTGAGTGTTTGTCAGTCATCTGTCTAATTTACCATGTGATTAATTATAAACTATACTTTTTTTAGGCTGCACACTAAGAGGACCTTACCTGAAATCCATTTAACATTAAATAAATCTAGATTTCTTTGATTTTAAAAGGCTTCAAACCCAGCTTGTTTGATCACTGGTATACAGATTAAAACCATTAAGCTGTCCAGATAGCAAAGCTTTTTTAACTAATCTGAATTTCATGAACTGTAATAAGCACAACTCTTTCCTCAGGAATAATCATCACCAGTGCTACAGGAGCAGTTGAGATTCTGTTGAAAAAGGCCAATGCAATTTCCCCATTTCCTCTACCATTAAATTTGCATAAAAGGTATCATGGACAAAGTACTTTGCACAATTTTTCCTTCTCTCTCTGTCTTGTCATGCTACCCGGCCCTTGCAAAAATACAATTCCAGTGATGGAGATGACATTTTTGTAGAAAGGCAATCCTACAATGTATAATGGCGGTACATAAGTGCCTCTCTTTGCTGAAAGGAAAATCTGAATTTCTCTGAAGTAGAAGCAAAATTACTCTTTGGGGGATTATATTATTTGGAGGAAAAAGATAAAGCTAAAAATTAGTCAATTCCAGAAGGATTCTGAGAAAGTTATACAGTAGTATTGCAGTCATGTCAAATCCTGAAAATTCTGAAGTGGCTGTAATGCACACATCATAATGCCTTATAAATGTTTATAACACTGTAAAAATTATGGTTCTTAGACTTTCATTAGACTGTAGAACAATGTCAAATAAAATAAATGCATCACGGTGATAACAAATTAATATTATATTATGGGTAATGTGCATTATCATAGATCTCAACAGCAATCATGGATGCAAATCACTTTGCATTCTATTCTAAATAAATATAAATGCCGAACTGGGTGTTATAGAGTGTAACGCTTCTCTATAAACGTCCACAGAGAGAAAAGCAGTGGCATTTGCCATTGGATTGGCTTGAATGATAAATCACAGTTCATGTCGGGTAATGGTGGTGCTAATGGGTCATTACTGATGCTGAAACCCTTGGCCATTTACAGTCCTCTGAACTAGAGAAGGTGTGCTTAAAGCTCTAACACAGTCCACTCGGAACACTATCATACTACCCATTGCCTGTCTTGTGTCAGAAAAAAAAAAGAAAAAGTGTAATGTTGGTTCTGATATTTTTTGGTGGTAACAGCATAGAAATCAACAGGAAGTAGCTAGTTGTCTTCTGCTCTGCCCCTCTACTGCTAGCCACAGAGCCAACCTGTACTTTCTTCCATCCATTTACGAATATTTAGATGCTTGATAGCATGTTAACGTGTGATAAAAGAGCTTTGTGCTGTTAAAATGCAGCCCTCTGTCGCATTCTAAAGTCTGAACCAAGCCATTCATTATCAGTAACGTATTACTGTAACGCTCATTTGTCTAGACGAGTCTCTGTCTCTCGTTTAATGACACACTGCTCTGAATAAATGGCGATAGATTAGTTCTTCAGGCCGTGATGTGAAGTGCCTTGCTGCTGTTCCTGCAGAAATGCATTCCTTCAACCTTGTCCATTGTTCCCTCTCTCTTTCTCTCTCGGTCTCTCTCTTTCTCTCTCTGTCTCTCTCTCTCTCTCTCTCCCTCTCTTCCACACAGTAAAGGTCACAAACAGCCATGATGGATGGTGCTGCCGCCAGTTTAATTTAAAATAAAAAGCAATAAAGATGAGACTTGCGCTCGTACTGAAGGGCTCATGATAAAGGAGCCATTTGTTAAGCAAAGGTCGATGGATCCTCCTCCAAAAGGGGCTATCAGGGATGACGTCACAGAACGCAGAGTCTTAAAAATCAAGACGCAAATCTGGATTAGAGGTAATACGGAACAGAAAAACATGGAAAACATGATCTACTGTACAAAGGCCGGTGATTAAAGGAGGCTGACAAGGTGAAATGGGGGCGAGTAGAGGGAGCTAAGGTAAGTCAAAGGTTTCAAAAGGGAAGAGGGGAGACGAGGACAGAAACTGTATATGAAGAGAAGAAGGGGGGAGTTATATGAAAAAAAAGAAAAGAAATAAAGGAGCAAATTGAGTTAAGGGACACTGGTGGCACTGAGAGCCTAACCTCTCTGGGGATCCCATATCTGACAGGTCACTGAGGTGACTTCAAATGCAAGTCTCAGAGCGGCCAGATAAGGAGAAGAACATGGATATTGGGCCGTCCCTAAGGACACATGGTGACACAGGCTGACAGTCTTAACATTTAGCCGCCCAGAGTCAAAAGCCATCAGAATGGCTCCCGGACACGGAATTAACAAGGGGCTTAACTCACCATTACAGTGGGGGCTTTGTAGGCATGCCTGATATGGGGACCCTGGGTCTGTCTGACAAAGAGCTGGGGGCAACCTGAGAACTCTTATTGTCTAGCAATATGGTCACACCTCCCGACACACACACACACCCACACACATGGGTGAATGTCTGAAGTATCCACTTCCTTAACAACTTACCCTGCCATGTTATCAAGATAAGTGTCCAGTGGCCTGCTGGCACCATTACAGTAGCCACAGTCGGAAAGCCTTTCCAGAACCACATACTGATTGCCAGTAATGGCAGAATTTTGCAATGTTAAAAAAAATACATTGACTTTTTTGCAACAAATTCCATCATTTCCATTTGATTTAATACTTTATGGACATAATGGATATGTCAATTAAGTTAGAGCACATTTGTACAAGCTGCAATATATTTAGCACTAACATGGTTTCAGTTGACTTGTGTGTGTGTGAAGCTATGCTAGGCGTTCATTAACAAACGGTCTTAATGATTGACTTGACACCATGTTACTGGTGATAATGGAGGTGTCAACATAATGACCTCTCTCCTGCATCAGAAAATTGCCTAAACCACCAAATGTTCCTCGTTAGTTGAGTTCCCTGCCCCACCCCACCCCCCATATCATGACAGCATGAATCATTTGGCATAGCACGGCTAATGGGTCTCATCAAATGAGACATTCATTTTCAGAAATGGTTATCTTAGCGATGACTAATTTATTTTGTGTCACATCCGCAAGCCACCACTTGGCATAGACGTATCGGCTATTAAAACAAATCCCACTATTAGCAATGTTAATCAAACAGTGATGGAAACCGAAGAGGCCCGCCTCAGATCCAGCATCCAAGGGCTAATAGCTTCAGATACCTAAAGCAGAGCTGATGGATTGGCCAGTTTGGGTAACATGGACACCAGGCCAAATTAAGATTCAAAATTTGGGGTGGTGAGAATGTAAAAAAGGAAGAAAAAAAAAAAAAAACAACAACAGTAAAGAAAGACAAATGACTGCTGAGTTCTTGTATGATTCCTCTGTAATTGGAGTCAATGAGGCACATCAATCAATACCACACCAATTTTGCGAGAAATATTTAGTGTCAGAAGACATCACCACACACATTTTCTATTGTCACGTTAACACTAAATAAATAATTACAGATTTCACTGAAGCGTTTGGTCTAATCGTAAAGCATGATAATTGATAAAAGACAGGCCTTTATCATTATTCATTTTAAGTATCAAATAGACATGACAGTCAAATGTAAGCAGAAAATCCATTGCTGCATGTGATTACAAATCTTAGTAGCTTATGTGGATTCAGCATTTTTTATTTTTTACTTTTCCTACTTTTAGGTAAGAATTTCTTAGCAAATTACACAACAAACCTGCCATACATTTTAATAGGCGCCTAAGCAAGGAGAATATTGGATATCATTGCAAAATGGTGTTATTAAAGTAAATGTCATGATCACTGTCAACCATCCCTTAATGATGATTTTATACTTTTCTTTTCTGGGCTTCAAAAATAACAAATACAGGGGCTGGTTGAATTCCTTCTCTCCAAGATATGGATAACTTGCAGTACACTGATGCAACATTATTTACTGCCATATTGTTGTTTATGCATTAGACACTTAGAATGCTAAGTGTGAATGATTTCCCATTTAAATAAGTTGTCTTCAATTTAATGCCATCTGAAAAACAATCAGAAAGAAATTCAGTACTGAATTTATATGCTTATTGGATGCTCTAATATTAATCTGCTAATTACCACTAGACAGTGGTGGCCTAGTGGTTAAGGAAGAGCCAAATAATCAGAAGGTTGCCGAATCCCGATCTGCCAAGGTGCCACTGAGGTGCCACACACACTGCTTCCCGGGCGCCTGTCATGGCTGCCCACTGCTCACTCAGATTGATGGGTTAAATGCAGAGGACAAATTTCACTGTGTGCACCGTGTGCTGTGCTGCTGTGTATCACAAGTGACAATCACTTCACTTTATCACAATTTCACAATTGTTTTTGTTAATAATTGACTAGTAATAGCCACAAGAGCAGACCTCTGTACACCCCTGCCTTATAACCATGTGCAGTATGAGTGTATCATAGTGAGTACATAATACAGATTTGGGATGGTCATTAATATACTCAATTTCTGAAACTATGACAGCATATTCAATCACAAGGACAACCAAGATTGCCAGCTCCTTTACCTGTGCCTCATCATCTGTATATGACTTGGCGACAGTGAAATTAACTCCATGCTCACATTTTTCATAAACCAGGGGATTTAAAATGTCCCTTGTAAGTTTGGTCTTTTCAGAAACCTCAGGGCGTTCAACTTCTCCCATTTTCACCTCACCTTGTAACCATCAAACGTGATCTAAGATATTTTTGCAGGGCTCTCTATTTTCATTCCACACAATACAGCACAGCCTATTTAAACTAGTGAATACTAAATAGTGTGCAAGTATAACTGTAAGCAGTCTATGCAGGTTTGGTTGCTTAAATTAGAACTCAAATTTGTAGCCGATTTCTTTTAATCACAAAATAAAAGCAAAATGTTTGGTTACATTGGGCCATGGAGGGTGCTATTAAAAGAGACACACCCTAATGCTATGTAGGTCAAATTGGTCAAGATGGGAGATATGGAAGAATATTTACTGCAACTTTATGTGGATACTGGTACAATGATTTTTGAGCTTTTGTGTTAGAGATATGCAAACATTTCAGAATTGACAATTGCCTTGAAAGGGAGCAATAACCGTGACCTTGACTAAGATTTATACAGTGGATGTGGTTCTGTCCTCCACAACGCAGTCCATGGGGAATACAGCAGGCCTTGGCTGCACTGTTGGGATGGACTGTTAATTTAATGAAAACAAGGCAACATCATCAGGGCACAGGAACATGCATGAAGGCCATGTCAGGGCCAGTTCAGACTCTCTCCCCTGCAAACAAAAATGTACCCGCAATGAGTACAAATGGATCTGGTGATGAATGAGAATACCATTTACATTCATGGTCCGAGTAAAGCATGGCATAAGTGAGCACACTTTCCGTTGGCTGATCTTCTACATCCGTGATGCAGAGCATTGAATTATTTGTTATGTCCTTGTCTAGAGAGAGGAATTTGAACAAGAGAAAAACAAAATCCTGATGCAGTAACACAGAAAGCCCTATGGCCCCACATTACATCTAATAATGTGATCATAATGATAGAAAAAAAACACAAGTGGGAACATTGATGCCCACTGCTGCTCCTCAGTCCTCTATGAGTGGGAGCCTACATTGCCACGTAAAATGCACAAGGGAACAGAGGAGGGATAACATTGACAGCAGCATCATATGACAGTGGGACATCATTATTTGGTTAGTCTGACTACGAGTCTGACTAATTCTCAACTAAAATAAAAACGTTAGTCGGACTGAAACTGGACCCGCCCCTCATGCGATTCAACATCCCTTCCCCTCCTTAACAAAATATTTCTCTTTCTTTCCTTTCTTCTCATCTGATGCTTGGTCAGCCGGGTAATGACACTGAAGGTTCTTTGAAGGGACTGTGGATGTCTGAGGACATTATGCTCACCCCGGATTTACCAGAGAATGGGACACTGTAGGTGGGTGTGCTATCACAGTCTGCACATGGAGGGAGACAAAGAGGGAAGGAGAGAGCAGGCAGCAGAAGTCAGGAGCAGCAGCAGCAGCAGCAGCAGGGGAGCAGGCACGTCAAAATAAGCTGAGGCTGAACACAGAGCACCGGTGATGAACTCGCAACTCACCAAGGGCCCAGAAGCTCCTTACCTTATCACTTCAATGAGATTCGAAAAGACTGAAAGGGGCCTTGACACTTTGTGCAAAATGAGTTGTACAGCTGTCCAGTTTGCTACTCAGCATGTCCAGGGGTGGTAGTAGCCTAGTGAGTAACACACTTGCCTATGAACCAGAAGACCCAGGTTCAAATCCCACTTACTACCACTGTGTCCCTGAGCAAGACACTTAACCCTAAGTTGCTCCAGGGGGGGACTGTCCCTGTAACTACTGATTGTAAGTCCCTCTGGATAAGGGCGTCTCATAAATGCTGCAAATGCACTAATTTTGTCTTTTTCTTATTCTTTTGGCTTCTCCCATTATGGGTCACAATGGCAGATAAGCTGGTCTGGCTGTCTGCACAATTGACCTGGCAAAAGTTCTCACTCTGCGGTCCAGCTCACCCCAAACTATCTTGATTGGGTTCAGGTCCGGTGACTGTGGAGGCCAGGTGTGTTCATTCATAGTTTTCATGCCTTCAGTGGGAATTTGCCAATGTAAATGATCATGAAAATAAAGAAAACACATTGAGAAGGTGTGTCCAAATGTTTGGCCTGTACTGTATATCAGTACATACATACAGTTACCCTCCCATGCTGACAAAAGTAGATAGATTGACTAAATGGCCCTGTCAGGCTATTATCATAGCTTGACTAAACAGTAATGAGTAAATATCAGTTCAGTGTGCATTTGTAAATTATTTAGACTAGACAATAAAAATCTAGAATAAAATGAATTATAGTTTCATTTAGCTGTATTTGAATTATGAGGTGAATATAGTCTATTTCTATGATGCTTTCAAATTGAATTTTCATGTTCACAAATTACTATTATGTCTTCCAGTGGTTCAGGAGCATATTTATTCATTCATTTAGTATTGAAAAGGCTTTAAAAGGCATACTGTCCATAAACTACACTTCGACCCTCTCACTCTCCGGCCTCTTTCATCGTCTCTGTGTCCTCGCTCTCATCGTTCCCTAGGCTTGCCATTAATTTCCATGGGTAATTATGGCCAGCCTCCTTCAGGAGCCGGCTACTCAAAAGCTTTATGCAAATCGCCATTAACGGTAATTAAAAACTTTTGAATGGGAGCCACGGTTCCGGAACATGGTTTATGGGGCCCAAATTGAATCTAATGAGTTGACTGGCAGAGATTACAGCAGGGGTAGAAAGTATTGGCTTACAGAAGGACAAGACACTGCCGGGACCTATTGAAGGGCACTTTATGATCTTTAGTCACTGAAATGTCCCCCTTGAGTACAAGTCCTGATACTTGGATGAGAAGTCAACAAATGAAGTAGACATCTTTAAACCGATCAACTTTTCAGAGTTCAATCGTAATTACTGCAGTAAATGCATCCGTTTCATTACAAACAATGAGCTGGCATATACAACTTTATTTGACATGGATAACATGACAACATGTCAGATGCACTGTGCATCTCACTGTCTCATCATTGTTCTGTCAGACTTTCTGCTGCTTGTGAGAAAATAATTACAGTGCTCTCTGGTCACTGAGATTAACTGCTGTGTTATCTGTGATTAAAACGTCCAGAAGTGTGCAAAATCATGGCGAGGGAGCGTCTTTAAGTCTTATGTATAAATGGCATGGGACAAACCAGCAATAAACCAGCCTTTGATGCCTGGTCTGGGACCAGCGTGCCTTTATGAAGGGATTAATTCTGTCACTTATCTTACGAGTGCACAGTGCTTCCTTCTATTTACCATTTTTATTTGCTATTTACCATTTTTATGATTTATATTGAGCTTATTCATTTTGGCTCAGAAAATCTTGAAAAAGTATCCCCTTGGAAGTCTTAAACATGACACCCTGATAGGGACATCTCAGAGTCTGCAGTGTTTCATGCAGTCATGTACCTAGACAGGCCTTCAGTGGTGAGTTGAACTAAATGGTCACTGCCAATTACTGGTCACCACAAGCAGAAATTTAAATTATGTGAAGACACAAGGGCACAAGGAGGAAGGTAATGACATAGCTAGAGACTCTGAACATCCCAGTAATCTGCATGTATTATGGTGTCATCAAGCTCCCATCAGCTCCCATTTTTATTAACAAAAATTTATATTTTTTTGTGTGAATATTGCATGTTAACATTCATATGAATGTCAGTAGAAGAATGTAAATTAAAGATAAACATGCCTCACTGGTTTTTACATGGCGAGGCAGTAGATCTGGAACGATGGCTGGACATGGCGTGGAAGAAGGACGCATACGCATTTACAGCATTTATCAGACGCCCTTATCCAGAGCGACTTACAATCAGTAGTTACAGGGACAGTCTCCCTGGAGCAACTTAGGGTTAAGTGTCTTGCTCAGGGACACAATGGTAGTAACTGGGATTCGAACATGGGTCTTCTGGTTCATAGGCGAGTGTGTTACCCACTAGGCTACTACCACCCTGTGGTAGTAGCCTACATGGTATAGGACACGGGAGACGTCAAGTAACAGTGACCCGAAGGGCGAACAAACATGGGCAGCTTTATACAATCATACACAGGTGACAACAATCAGGAAACATGATAATACAGGACGAACATGAAACCCCGGACCCGGAGTAGCCCCTGCCAGACCGGATCATGACAGTACATGCTGTGAATGGGCTTAGTTGAGAGCTTACAGCTTTAAGCACAGTGGTTTTTACAGTAACATGAGTTTTTTTTCCACATTGTCTGTGATAACCCCGTCAGAGTTGCTAGGGAGTGGATTGCATCGCCACTGGACTCTCCTTCATGCGATTCAACATCCCTTCCCCTCCTTAACAAATATTTCTCTTTCTTTCCTTTCTTCTCATCTGATGCTTGGTCAGCCGGGTAATGGCACTGAAGGCTCTTTGAAGGGACTGTGGATGTCTGAGGACATTATGCTCACCCCGGATTTACCAGAGAATGGGACACTGTAGGTGGGTGTGCTATCACAGTCTGCACATGGAGGGAGACAAAGAGGGAAGGAGAGAGCAGGCAGCAGAAGTCAGGAGCAGCAGCAGGGAGCAGGCACGTCAAAATAAGCTGAGGCTGAACACAACTCACCAAGGGCCCAGAAGCTCCTTACCTTATCACTTCAATGAGATTCGAAAAAGACTTGGACTCAAGTCCTTTTCTTTTTACACAGGTCTAAACTATTTGTAGACAACTGCACATTCCCAAGATCAAAAGAAGACGAAGATGAGATGAGATAAAGAATGATCAGCTGCATACAATATCGGCAACAATGTTTTTAAGTGAACTAAGGCAGTAATTCCCTCACTCACTCACTTGGTACTCGCCTTTTGTAGATTTTCTCTCTTTGCAGTTAAGCGTTTCTGAACCTTGACTGACCCTGCTTCGTGCTGACCACATTACCTGCTTCGTCTCCTGGTTTTGCCCTTGACTGGCTCACGTTTTTTGGAACCCAATATTGCCAACGGAGCGTTTGTCCCACGACCATTCTTCTGCCTCACCCTCGGATGCGTCTGCCCTCCCTGTTGCCAGCCCAGGCCGTCTGACCACTGTACTGCCCGGCACCTCTTGCTACAAGTATGGGAAATTTAACAAATTACTTAACCTCATCTGAGTTGTAGTCTCATGTCTTCAGTTTGGTTTGTTCTATATTTTGTTCTATGTAAAAATGCAAGGTCTATAAATGAGTTGGTGTGTGGAAACATTTGACTGGTTTTGTAGTTTTTACCCCCATGGGTCTAGCTTTGTTGTACATTAATAGATAATCATCTATTAATAAAAAAAATAGATGATCCTCATCTTGATTTTTTATTTTGTTCCGGAGGCTTTTCCGTGTTCTGTTTCAAATAAGGATGGTGAGGGGTGACTGAAATAAGTTTAATTCCATGTTTATTTAAATATATCCTCCCCCTGGGGTCTCTGTGTCAGGATTGCCTGCAGCTGGGCTCCACACCTGACTCCAATCCTGACGCCCCATAAATGCCGGATGTTTCCGCCCCTTCTAGGTCTCCGGCATTTTCATGAACTTCAGTTGGTAACAGTGTTTGTAATTTGAGTTCTGGCAGTCGCCACACGCCTACGGGTTAGTTTTAGTTTTTCATTTAAGTTAAATCGTTTTCGGCCACCGCGCCAGTCTTTATTTGTGTTTATTGCTTATTGTATAATAAAACCCCCTTCCCAGTATGTCAGACCTCTGCGCGTCCTTCCCCCGTAAGTCCGTAGTCGTGACACTCTGGAAGATTTTTACTTCAGTCAACAGGAAGTGGAAAACTAAATGTGCCAACATTAAATAGCATTACTCAGGAAAAGTAATAAAAAACTTCCCACTTCTAAAGCTATTTCTCTCTATTGTTGTAGCACTGCCCTGATCTGCCAGTTTTGGATATTGTGATCCTTATTATACACCATTTGCTCTTGGTGTACAGTAAATAATAATAGTACAATGACGTTACTATTTCCTGAGAAGAAATAAGCCGACTGGACTCAACACTGGTCCACGCTTCCTCATATTTTCAGTAGGTGGCCTTGTGGTTATAAACTATTTATTTATTTATTTATTTAGGGTAGAATTAAAGCTGGTTGATGAGGTTTATAAATTTCTTATACGAGCTGTCAGGTGTCGTAACTCCGAATGGATGTTGCTGGACGTGTTTGTGAGTGTGTGTTTGTGTGTGTGTGTGTGTGAGACATGATGAGGGTCTGATGAGGTGGGAGACAGGCGACTGTGATGGGCGGTAGGTCTGGGGTGGAGACGGGTGGGTGTGCTACCTCAGCAATCATTCTCAGCCCCCTGCTCAGTCGAGGCATTTTAACAACATCACTGCAGGTACACCACCCCGCCCCCCACCCCCCGTCCCATATGTGGGCCGCGAGGCTCTGATGACTATATCAGCTTTTCCTCTGTGCACCGGCGCCATGCTTACGCCCATGCGTAATGTTGACAGGGAATATGATAATGGCCGTCACAGATCAGTGAGGGAACTGTTCAGCCTTCACGGCGCTGAATAAATTGCATCTCACTTATTTAACCTGCATAATAGAGCTGGGGAATAGGCGTGGGGAGCAAGCGCCGGCCTGTCGAACCTTGAGTGTCATGTCTACAGCACAAGACCATTACCCCCAGGATGATGTCTGGAGAACCAGAAAAAGGCTTTTACAAGTGAACTTCGATGCTTGCTCATCATAATGAGTCCAATGAAAGTTTGTGCAGGCAGAAACAGAAGTATTTCCCAGATGCACCATGCTCAGGTTTACTGTGGAAGTCAATGTGATAAGATGACAAGTGCCCCTGGCCGCAAAGTGAGATCAGCAATAAATTCCCTGCCCTTCAGCAGCCAATATTTCACGACGTTTCAAAGGTTTTAAGGTTTGATGTTAACAAAATGTTACTTTTAATCAAATTTAAGGCCATGTTAGCCACAACAGAACCCTGTCTGGCCATTATCTAATAGTCCTGATATTAGAGGTTGTGTTGGCTATGAATTTGCAATGGTGATTTGCAACAAAATTTGCAGGATATTTAAGTGTCTGAAGCTTTTTCTTTAAAACCAGTACAAATGGACTCAACTCCAGTCCATCATGGACAGTCCATCATTTTTTTTCCATTTTTGGCCTTGTAGTTTTAAACTATTTATTTATTTCGAGTACACAGTGCAACCGTAAAGTATTCAGACATTTTATTATGTTACAGGCTTTTTCCAAAGAGGATAAAAAAAAGAAAAAAATCACACAATACCCCATAATCAATACCCATGATAGTGGGGAAAAGTTTAATTAAGAGTTTTTGGTAAATGATTTAAAATTAAAATAACTGAGATCACATGGGTATTTACAAACTCAATACTAGATGCACCTTTGTCTTTTTGAATATGATGCCTGAAGCATGGCACACCTATTCGTGGCCAGTTTTGCCCGTTCCTTTTTGCAGCACCTCTCAGCCTCCATCAAGTTGGATGGGAAGCGTCGGTGCACAGCCATTTTAAGATTTCCAGAGATGTTCAATGGGACTTAAATCTGGGCTCTAGGACGTTCACAGAGTAGTCCTGAAGCCACTCTTTTGATATCTTGGCTGTGTGCTTATGGTCATTGACCTGCTGAAAGATGAAGTGTCATTCAAGAGCTCAAGAGCTCTCTTGTTTTCATCCAGGATGTCTCTGTACGTTGCTGCAGTCATCTTTACCTCTATCCTGGTATTGACCTGGTGAGAGTGGTGCCTGGAATTTCCTCCAAAATTAACTCCTGGCATTCACACCAAAGAGTTCAAAGAGTATTTCTGATGGGTTGAAAGGCCTTCAGATTCCTTTGCCAAAGGAGTGGCTTCTGTTAAGAGCTGACAGAGTGACCATTGGGTTTTTGGTCACCTCCCTAACCCAGGCCCTTCTCCCCGATCACTCAGTTTAGGTGTCTGGCCAGCTCTAGGAAGAGTTCTGATGGATTTAAACTTCTTCCACTTACGGATGATGGAGCCCACTGTACACATTGGGACCTTCAAAGCAGCAGAAATGATTCAGTTACCGTCCCTAGACTTGCCATGAGACAATCCTGTCTCAAGGGTCTACATCAACTAACTTTGTCTTCATGTGTAAATGTAAATAAATTTACCAAAACCTCCAAAAAAAACAGCAATTTTTTTTCATTGTCATAATGGGGTGTTGTGTGTAGAATTCTGAGGAATTTTGAAACAAGCCTGTAACATAACAAAATGTATGCTCACACAATGCCCCCTTCCTATCCCAGCACCTCCCAAATTGTGTCTTGTGCAAACAGTGTGAAAATACGACAGGTCTCCTGGGTTAAAGGTCATGGTTCAGGGGGTCGTGTTTACTGTCCTTGTCCTTGCAGAAGCCATCAGCCCCTCATATTTAAACATGGCAGCTCACATGATTGCCTGTCCACCTAAAGCCAACAGCCGACCCCCCCACTCCCTCCCCCGCTGTAGCTTTACGTGTGAACTGGACTGAACAATGTGACAGTATAAATACATGTTTCAGTAGAAAACTGAAGGGGAAATCTGTAATGTCCCTGGTCCCCTGACCTTTGACCTTTCTCTGCCTACAAGTGTAGAGTAGGATATCTATTGTCATTTTAAAATCAAAAGCAGAGACTTATTTCTACTGTAATGCTTTATAGCACTGAATAATTGTATGGTAGGTTTTGGTGCTAAGTGTGTATTGTGTGTTCTGCTCTGCACTGTGAGTATTATGCATTGATTTTTTCATGCTTTTAAAATGTGCTTTAGCAATTAAACACCACCATGTGGTATTTCCTGCATGACAATGACTGTTTTTCGATTGTCCTGTGTGTCCCTGATATTTTGCTGCATAATTCAGTAGGTGCCTGAACCATATTTCCTTTATGGAAATGTATACTTTTGCTTTAATAGACATCGCATATTGTTCTCTGCTTCACACTGTCATGTTAAAACATTTTTGAATGATATCTAGGCTCTTCGTATAAAATACACAAGAGAACGAATGCGAGTGATTGGAAGCCTGAGTGAATTTTATATTGAGCCTGAGTGAATGGGACTCAAGAGGATACTCACAGTAACTGGCATATAGTGCTACTGCGAAGCCTTGAAAAGCACCACTATCACAAATATTTGAACACGGAAATCCCCTGGTTCCCTTACCTCATGTGTGTTTGTTGCTGCGTTGCTCAGCTGCCAGCATATCTGTGCCGTTCGTGATTGGCTTAATTTCACTGGCCATTTCAAAGCAATGCAAGTGACTGAAGGATCTGAAATTGTGTTCAGTAATAAACTAGGGGCAGCATGTTGGAACGGAGAACTGAACGCATCGCTGTGCGTGGGGACTGCTCGCTAGTGTAAAGTTCCGACTCCAACAAAAACTCTTCCTTCTGCTCTTCCTTCTTTTATCTATTATTTATTTATCTATCCTGAGGACTACTTTGGCCTTACTCTAACTGACCCCATGTTTAACACGTAGCTCTGCTCGTAGCTCCTGTTCGAACATAGGGCAACGCACACACACACACACACACACATGCACAGGAACACATCCAGTTGTGTATAGGTACGGTTGTGTTTGATATAAATGCTGATGTACAGAGAAGTGACAAACAAATAGCGCAGACACAGCAGTCCGGAGTCTGGTGAATAAAGCCGGGGAAATGGGAGATTCACGCTCGCGGGGAAACGCTGTTGATCCACACTTGACCTGACACCCGCTTTGAGTTCCGATCCAATAAATGGCTCATGACGAATCCACTTTGCGCCCTGCCTCTACCCCACAGCCAGGTACAGCTCTCAAATGTAGCCTTCCTGAAGTCCTAGACGCCTTCCTGGAGGTCTTTTTTTTGTTTGTTTTTGTCTGCTTTATCAGCAGTGGCGCACCTTCAGGTACAGGCCGTTCATTTTTACACGCCAGATTACGGATGGTAAACACGCAGGATCACATTTCCAATCTGTCCTCACCACTGCTTATTTGCCTTCTGTCTGGAAGCTTTTTTTATGGTTCTTTTGTTTTCATTTTTCATTCTTTTCAAGCTAGACTCATTCCACGCATAATGCACGGGCTAATAAAATATTACAGTGCAATAGTTCAAAGTGCAGTGGAGTTTTCAGAGTAGACAAGTCTGGGCAGTGAGTCAATACTGGTGCTGTGATGCCTCAGATTCCTCAAAAAAAAAAACACACACACACACACACACACACACAAGAGCAAAAACAGTTTCATAACAGTTTCACTGTTTCACATGTATTATAACACACCGCAGAGACACGTTATTCAAGAAAGGCCACCTGATAGAGGAAACGTACAGGCACGCATGCAGGCAGGAGCACTGAGAGTGACTGACTGGCTGACAGATGAATGAATGAATAAATGAATGATGATCTGTAGGACTTCATTAATAAAACAGTATTTGCACTGCTGATTTAATGTATTGCCACTAGGAAATGGTCATTTGTGAATTTGTGAATTAGACATGAAAAAATAAAATATGTGGATGCAGAATAAGGCCTTGTTCACACTGGGTGTGTTTCTTATGCTTTTAGGGCAATAAAACCCATTTCTATAGTCTGTTAAGATTCATGGTTGAATGAAGTGAAAAGTGAAGTGAAAGAAAAGTGATTGTTATTGTGAATCACAGCAATCGCAGCACACAGTGACACAACGGAATGTGTCCTACGCTTTTAACCCATCACCCTTGGTGAGCAGTGGGCAGCCATGACAGGTGCCCGGGGAGCAGTGTGTGGGGACGGTGCTTTGCTCAGCAGCACCTGGCAACCTTCCGATTATGGGTCACTAGTCCACCACTGCCCTGGTTATAATGGTTTTCATGTTTTCCATTGCTGGCACTTAACTATTTCTTGTGTTGCTGTTACAATATTAATATGCTTTATCTGTTTGTTTCTCTTTGCTCCTTATGGTTGATGATTTTGAAAATTGGACTTGAGCAAGACCCTTATCCTCAATGATCCATGTGGAAAGTGGGTCTTGCAAATTCTGACGTGACAGATTCTAATTCTAATGTAAATTTGCATGATGTGGCCTTCAGTGAACAGATATCATCCCAATTGTGGAAATCCAGTAGCTTTTGGTGTGACAGTATGGATAATTATGTATTTGTGTACAGTTGATTCTGTCGTTTAGTAGGCCTTGTTCACAATGCATTGTTTTATGCTGAGATGGCTGCTGGGTAACGTGTTCTGTGTGCAGCAGTGATGTTTTGTTCTCTTGTTGCCTTCGAGTCAAGTGAGTCAGAGAGATCACAGAGATCAAATCATTTTCTTCCAAGTACCCCACCAACCTTTTAAAGATTTAGGTCATTGCTTTTTTTCAAAGAAAAGTTTATGAATTATTGACTAGTAATGTAGAATGAAGGCTGAGCTAATTGTCATGTCCTCTATTGTCATGTCCACTCTTGCAGAATTCCTGCCAGCATTGCTGTGAAGAAGGTTGTGACATTTTCCACTTCCAGAAATGAGCTTGAACAGAAGCAGACATGATTCCTGGTTACGCATCACATCGAATGGCTTAATTCTCATTACAGTCCTCAAGCGTCTGGAGCTATGACATCCAAAGGTCCCTTGACCCAGGTCTTTGGTTCTTAAAATGAAAGGCCCTCAGGCCAACCTTTCTGCACGTCTACACGTCATTACTCTTCGTCCAGGGTAGGAGCACACCTCACATTGCATTTGCACCTCACATTGCATTTGGAATGTGTTTGCAAACCAGTTTGCAATAATATTCATTGAGGTTAAATTGTTTTGAATATTTTGGTCCCATCGTTGAAATTTGTCTTGTGTATATTAGGAGTGGGTACACATCTATTTAATGTATAGATGTGTACCCAATGTTGTTGGGTGCAATAAATTTAAGTCTAAATACCTAGCTCATTGGAAGCATATAAGCAATAAATGTAAATGATACAAATGCAAATAGCAGTATCTCTGCACAACTTAAAAGGCTGTATTCCAGAAAGCTTCAGGCCGGATGGGCTCTTGATGTCTTTCACTCGGTGATTGGGGACAGGACAGCAGGTCACTTCACGCTGTGCCTCACCTTATCGATGGTGTCACACTTGCCCCACGTTCTCCTCCAGACAACAGCTCAACACAGCGGAAAATAGGATTACCCAAGGTCCCGCCATTCACCCACGGCAAGACCCACCGCGGGAGGGAGCACTGGCAGCCTTGGACGGGGGGGGACCTGGGGAAGGAGGACGCTGTTCAGGCCCGGGTCTCTCAGCAAATGAGCGGGCCGGTAATTAGCCTATTAAAATGTAGATCCAGGTACAAGGAGGACAGGAGAATCGTGATCCCCTCATTCATATTTAAAGCCGGGGTCACGCTTGTCATTGTGGATTATGGAGCCCCTCCCTCCCCCTTGAGAGGGAGAGGCAGACGGCTACACGTTTCAATCTGCCGCGTCTCAATCAGGACACCGAGCTACGTAGGACAGGAATTATCCACAAAAATTAAACTGGTAACTTCGCTTTTGATGATTTTTTTTTTTTACACTTCTCTGTGAACCCCCAGGCCAGCAGTTTGTGCTGGTTTTAAGGGGGAATTGTGTAGCAGTACTGCGAATTGTTGCCATGTGATGTACAACCTGTCACTACAATAACACCATATGGCTTATGGTGGCCTTTGGATAGATACGGAAAAGACAAAGGGCTACATAACGCGTTGAGCTCTTGCGCGCAACGTACTCCTCTATTTATGGTTCTGTTAATATTCATTTAGCTGGATGGATGGCAGCGCGCCTATACGTCTGTGCTGAATTGATATTACACTAATTAACATATGGGTTAAACCGATTTCCATTCAACTGATTACCCGGCATCATTACATCATTAAATTTGGACGACAGGCCATTTTTCTCCGTGAGAGATTGTGCCTTGTCGGCTCTTTCCTCCCGAATGTGCACTTGAGGTAAAGGATTGGCCATATCAGGCAAATGGAATCACAGAATTAAAAGTTTCATTTTTACCATCAGCGTCTGATAACTGATGCAGCCCTCTGGCACAAATGCCCACTCATCACTTAATAAGACGTGTTTTTTTTTTTTTTTGACGTGGAGTGACTATCATCGTGGGCTCGAACTACGTGTCTGAGGAAGTAGAGCCGCGACAATGTTTTCTACACCTAGATGAACCTGCTTTACCAGTGTATTGCAGTCTGGGATATTTGCTAGCCTTTCATTCTTTCATTCAGAATGACTGATCAATGAAACATGAACATTCAGAGCTCTTGTTATTCTTAATATCAGATGTGCAAAGGATGGTCAAGGTGAATATCACCAAAATATAAAAACTGAGTGATTATAGCAGGAAGCATAGAATATTAAATTGATTTATAATGCATGCAATCCATGGCAGCTGTAGCCTGCAAATTGCATATTTCTTTTTGCATATCCCTTTTTTTGCTCTAATCCATATCCCCATTAGGATGAAATCAATCTGCAGTTACAGGGCAGCTTCAGCCACAAATCAAAGGTTTAGAGGAGGAAGAAGGGCCTAATTGCCAAACAAGCATTTTTATCACACACCTTTGGCTCACATGACTTTACAGTTCATAATCAGTGAAATGAAATATGGTGTTAATGGTCTGAGAAATCAAAGGACTCAGCCCTGATGAGGATGAGTTGCTTTGGACTGGCATCCATCCAGCTCCTCACACTAACTGATGATGTGGGATCAATAAAGAAGACTTTTGATTCATGATTGCTTTCAAGGTTTTATAAATAGGTAACATACAGTGATTTTTAATTACTAAAGTATGCAACGCACGTACTGTTTCTATTCTGCATATTAAAAAGAACATGTACCGCAAATGACATTAATTAAAATAGCTCACTGGCTACCATTATTATACGATCTGAAACAGTTGTCCCCGAATTATAGGGCCCTAGTAAGCATTATGTGATGATTTATTGATGATGGGGGAGCAAGGTAGTCTGGGATGCAAATAATTAGACTAATGGAATAAATTACGAGTAGAAAGAGGTTTGTTTTATCAACTCAGTTTAGGTTTCTGCTAATTTATCACAGAGTCATTCCTTCTGAGCAGTACAGTGGCCTTGCTAGCAATGGCTGCATACAGTTCCTGACTGCCACTATATAGAATATATGATTACGGCCTTCGAGTAGTTGTCACAAGAGCCATCCTCCCAGGTTGGAAAACATCATTATGTCAAATTCTGTTGTTAATATTGCTAATATTACACAAAAAAATAAATAAATAACACTTTCTGTTCATGAAACTGCCTTGCTGTTAAATGTACAACATGGCAGTATTTAAAAATGTATAATTTTAGCAAGTACTGCTGAAAACTCCCTGCTAGGAAATATGATCAGTCATGTGTTTTGAATTCGTAATTCTCATATTTCTAATAGCACATGAAGGCAGC
Organism: Denticeps clupeoides; assembly: GCF_900700375.1. NCBI lineage: Eukaryota > Metazoa > Chordata > Actinopteri > Clupeiformes > Denticipitidae > Denticeps > Denticeps clupeoides. The sequence goes on from NC_041707.1 coordinate 33,285,280, forward strand.
AAGTACTGCTCTCAGTAAACAGTTCTGACAATGATGAAGACGAATGTTTTGAGGTGCTACAGGAAATATCATAATTATGAGTTCCAAGCACATGAACAGTCAAACACGAGCAAGAGACATATTTTTCCAATGATTCCTGAGTTGATGAGTTAGGACGCAGAAACGTGGTGCAGGGCAAGACATCATTTAAGGGTAAATTGGTAAAATTACTTTAATGTATACTTTAATTGTGGCACAGAAATGCATCTCTATGAATTTGTTTTATAGATGTTATCCAAGAAAACTACAATACAATGTCACAGTTTAATTAGTCACTGAAATATAATTCATGAAATGATTTAAAACTCAGATAAACTCAGATTTCACTGATGCTTCAAGCACGGAACGTTGGATCCAGACACCCCGGTCTAGGTCCACCCGCATGCTGTGCTCTGAAAACTGTTCAGGCTTTAGGGGCCTAAATCTGAAAAAAAAAAGAAAAACAAACACAGCAGAGCACCATGACATTTAAAAACCAGGCCGGGTTAATCCCAGCGCGGTAATGCAGACAACCACCTAATCCTTCCATTGCAAAGAGGTATTGTACACAAAAGTGTGAAGCTCAGAGCGTTTTATCCTGGGATGCAGCGTTCCACCGCCTGCACCTCGCGAGGTGTGGCTACGGAGATAAATGGCGAATTTAAGGATTAACATGTCCCACGTGCGCTGGCTGGTTAATTGAAACCTCCCTGGGGAGGCCAAGGTGGATGGAGGGGCGGAGCATGTGGGGGTGGAGGGCGTAGCTGAAGTGCGCTGCCTCTCCCTTTGCCAATTTTTTTCCCCCAGTGTATGGTGATGAATTAGTTTTCTGTCAAGCCCAGAGGTAGGGTTGGGTTTGTGTGTGTGGTATGGAATGCTGGTCACATTGCTATGGCAACACACTATACATCCCACACTAGCCTTTATGTCAGTGCCAGTGATGCAGGCTGTGCATGTATGTGAGGGGGACATTGAGGGGGTCTTTAATCAATAATTAATCTGGACATTAAAAAGCATTTTCTTTGTGTGACAGGGCAATGGGCTCATCCGTCATGCAGGACCGAGGCGATGAGAACGATGGGGTGCCTTGCTGTGAAAAATGCCGCCAATCATCAGACCCACTTACCCCAGAAAAGTGCCACTCATCCCTGGAAGGTTAAAGAGACGTACGGGTGGTCTGACAGGAGCTGTGAGCTCCTGTCAGTTCAGCAGTGCACACAGAGGCACGTGCTACTGAAGGCCCAGCCTTACATCACTGTTACGAAGGCACCCTGTCTACTCCACCTCCATCTCTTAATGATCAGTCAGTGAAGTGCAGGTTACTTAGCAGGCAATTGCTAAATGACCTCATACGTTAAGTGAACAGGCAGAAATGGGGATGTTCAAGAAAGCATAATAAGGGACTGTTGCTAATCATTAATATAAGCCAAATGAGAGGCAAATATACTGTGTTTTACCAATTTTCTTATTAAATAGTTACGTATTGATGCAGTACAATGAAAACACACACACACACACACACAAGACTTTAGAATAGTATGGTATAGTATAGCATAGGATAGTCACATTAGACAGCATCGTGGCCTTCAAGGGGGTGAGTTAGAATGCTGAGTTAGAAAATAGGATTAAGGATTTAGAGAATTAATAGTATGTATTTACACATAATACTATATTGCATACATCATACATTTGTTGTTTTGTATATAAGCCTAACTTCAAGTCATTTTGTTCTTGTCATTTGTCTTTTTTTATTTTATTTTCTTCTGATCCTCACTAAGATCTCCCACCCCATCCCCATCTCAGTACCATTAAAGAGCTTTAGAGCTTTACCTTTATGTTTATGTAATATACAGAGTGGATTTTTAAGAACATTTAAGTTAACCCCTCCAGCCCCCCAGTTGATGTTTTTTTCATGACACACGTTCAATCACTGTCCTGCTAAATGACACCAGAGAGCCACTAATGGCTCCAAAGCTCGAGCAGAATATCATCCATCAGTAACTCCGCACTCCCCCCCTCCGAGAATAAACACGTTCACGTGCTTTTTTAATTAATTACTTTCAGAATATTCATTAGCAGAGGAGGTGAAAAAAAAAAACAATTTCTTTTTTTGTTAATCAGATTAGAAATGCTTACTTGATTCCCAATTAGCTCGTAAATGAAAGCTCCACGAGCCTGTTTGCGTGGAGCATGGCCCGTTTTCATGCTATGGCTTAGCGTGCTGGTTTTAAATTGATGCAACAGGCAAACAATTAAAAAGAGAACAAAAACCAAGCATGTCTGTGTTTTAAAAGGCTTGTGATCAATTGTGTAGCAAAGCGTGGAGATAAATTTCAAAGCTCAAGTTGAGCAAATGGCTGTCTTAAAGGCCAAACAAGAAATGTGACTTTATGTGATGAATCAATATCAATAAAAATGTGTGAATCATTTTGTTAAAAGATTTGACACAATTTTAGGTATGGTTTTTGACTTTATGGCTTCTTCCTCCTTCTGCTAATGGCTTATTGGTGACTTTGGCCCTGAAACTTTTGAATGCTGCTCTGACATAATTAAAACAGTAATAAACGAATGAAGCACTTTAGTTGATGTGATTAATCTCCAATCTCAGAATCTGCATTCAAAGTAAGCACACAGGCAGGTGTGGACCATGATTGTTTCCTTTCATGGAAACCAGGCACCTTTTAAGAAATGTGAGGTGACATGCAGCGTTTCAGAAACGCTTGGATCGGCCAGAAATGTTTGCTTCTCAGCCATCTGGTGGCACTGTTCCAGTACTTTACAGAAGAAGGCTTCCACCACCACCACCACCACCCCCCTCCTTCTGAGCCCCTTCGAATAATGAGTACAGGATCGAGGGCTCCACAGAACAAAGGACTCAATGATTTCTCTGGGAGTGGCCTGTCAGCAAGCCATCTACTATACAGGTCTGCTGCTGTTAAATGACGGACGTCACTTAAGACCTGCGGACCTGATGATTCATAACAAAAACGAGCCACGGAAATGTGGGTCAGTAGAGAGATATGACTGCTCAGCCGCTTTAATGAAGTACACAACATAATGCATTGCAGCAGTGTTGCAAATTCAGAACATCAGCCAACAGGCTGTCATTTCCTGTGGTAATGAAATAATATCACACTGTAATATTTGGCCTACATAATATAATCAATAAATGTCAGGTAACTATTTAAATTAATTTGTTTTGGAAATATTAAAGAATACAATGTACCATATTAAAATTCTCCACGTCACATGTACTCCATGTATTATATAAATTATAACTGATATCAAATGAGTTACATGAAGTCTTGGGGAAAAAATTATATTTCTTTTACCAGTTTTGTTTATTATTACACGTTAGCAGGATGAGAATTTGACTGTTTACTAGTTTTACATCTGAAAGTGAAAGGGAAGTGATTGCCATTGTGGCACACGGTGACACAACAAAATGTGTCCTCTGCCTTTAACCATCACCCCTAGTGAGCAGTGGGCAGCCATGACAGGCACCCGGGGAGCAGTATGTGGGGACGGTACTTTGCTTAGCGGCACCTTGGCGGAATGAGATTCGAACCGGCAACCTTCTGATTATGGGGCCGCTTCCTTCCGCCACTGCCCCAAAGCTTGCCTGTACAATCCTGATGTGAGGCGCATCTTCCAGGATAATGATAGACTAGCTCCACTTTATGGATGATTAATATGAAAATTACGTGATATCACTCAGCTTTTCAATGTACATTGACACCAAGCTCCTCACATTAGAACCATGCTCAAACCAAATTCAACAGTGACAAGTTAAAGCTCCCTGATCAGAAAATAGGAAGAAATCCTCAGAGGGACCAATGCTAAGAAAGGTAAAGCAACCTCTTCTGGTCAGCACTGGATCTCCCTTGGTTGTGCGTGTCAGGCCAAATGAATAGTGTAGAATGGGTTACATTCTACACTAGTTTGGTGTTATGCTGTGGAAGTCCATTGAAGAAGTATTTTTGAGAGATCAGCGTCCCAGGCAGGAATGCAGCAGGAAAATTCCCGGAGTCACACGGGTTTATTCTGCAACAGGATGCTCTCATTTAAATTTTCAGCATTTATCAGAATCCTTTATCCAGAGTGACTTACAATCAGTAGTTTCAGGGACAGTCCCCCCATGGAGCAACTCAGGGTTAAGTGTCTTGCTCAGGGACACAATGGTAGTAAGTGGGGTTTGTGAAAGTGAAGTGATTGTCATTGGGAAACACTAGTGAACATAGTGATGGTGAGCATCACTACTTGGTGAGAAGGCGCCGGGGGAGCAGTGTGTGGGGACGGTACTCACACTGCTCCCCGGGCGCCTGTCTTGGCTGCCCACTGCTCACCAAGTGTGATGGTTAAAAGCAGAGGACACATTTTGTTGTGACACTGTGTGCTGTGCTGCAGTGTTTCACAATGACAAACACTTTCACCTTAAAAGGATAAGATTGTGGGGCAACATTTTGGACAGCGTTATCAAAACACCAAATGAAGCAAAATTTTGGAAGAATTGTGTTCATACATCCCGTTGATACTAAACAGACGTGCGTATTTGATTATCATTTTTGTTGGTATTTTTCTGTGCACTTTGTCTCTTGAGAGCCTCAGACTACTGATATTCTACAATGTTCCTCTCATAGAATCCAATTGTGAAGTGATTGTCATTGTGACACACTGTGCACACAATGAAATGTGTCCTCTGATTTTAACCTGAGTCTGAGTCTCAGTCAATTCACCCATCAGAATCCATGAACCTGTGCTAAACAATGTGCTATCTGCTCATTAGTTCCAACGATTGTATCACAGTCTTAGATGATGTTCTTAAAAGAACAAAATGCATTAGAATTCATTAGTCGTATTCACAGGAAGATTTCATTCTCAGAACGCGATACCACGATAATTCTTCATTTTTCTTCTCTGATAATATTGTCTCTTTGTAAAGAAGATCATTTAAATATTAATGGAAGGCAGCCCCCTCTGCGCAGCTATCAGTTCTTGTCTCTGTGGGTGCTCTAACCAGAGCATGTGGCTCCCATTAAAAATAAGACCCTTCATGGATAACCTTCAGCCCGATAACAAAAAGATGTCAGAAACAAATGCTGAGATCTCTTATGAGCGAGCCGTAACTCTGCTGGGGGTAAATTCCGAGGTGCACAACAGGCACCCTAGATGCTTATTTATATATTACAGCCCCCTAACACAATGTGGTGTAACAGAATATGGTCATATCAACTAAAGTTTGTTTCTGAGGTCTAAATCCCTGAGCTGATCTGAGCCGTATGCTGATGCACTCACTACTAATGCCTTGTGCAATGTAATGTGGGTTAACGGCACGAGTTAGAGTTTCTCAAGGGTACAGCAGCGAATTTGGTTGATCGGAACAAGGTGCTGTCACCCAGCGGATGGATGTGAGAGGGGCCAGTGGTCCACCTTTATTGCAAGAGGGGAAACGGAAGGCCTCCACCTTCCCTGTTATCTGGCTCTTCAGATATGGGACTCCAACCCCCCGTGATTGGCCCAGCCCGGTCCTAATGAGGTTTCTCTTGGGGCAGGGTTTACCTCAGCAGGGGTAAAGAGGCCATCATGTTGCTCGTTTAAAGGCGACACATAGCCATGACTTGTGTCTGAATTGGCTCATTTGTTTTCGGTCATTAAAATTCAGGCCCATTTTTTATTTTATCCCCCCTCCACCCTCCCTCGTTCTCTTTGTTTCTCAGCCTGCCGGCTGCAGGCAGCCTCGGTGAGGCTGGTGGCCTCTGTAGACTTTGGGAAGCTTTTGGGATGCCTCCTTGAGATGCTAGAAAGTGAACACTACAGAGGCCTGTGGATATACACACACACACACACACACACACACACACACAGGTAAACAAACATGATGGCAAGGACCATAAGACATACACATGTACACACATAAACAACCAGGCATTTGCACAGACACACACAGACACAAACCTCTGGGGACTGGTTGATTGCCGCCTGTGACACATTTCAAAGGGACGCGCGTCACCCGCAGAGCGAATGAGACTTTGTGTGAGCAGGAGACCTTTAGCCGTGCACCATGAAATATTGATGGACTAAAGATATGCAGATTGTTTATTGACTCACTTCTGCAAAGGAAATAAGGGGAGAGAGGGCCCTGTCTGAATCGGATTGCTTCCCTCGTAATTACTTTGTTTGCTTATTTATTTATTTAGTCACTCATTCCGCGCTCGTTCTCTAGCCGTTTTATCCCCTCTTGCTGAATTGCAATTAGCAGATGTAGAAAAAAGCAAGGAAACGGATAAATATGCTACCTCAATTAAATGGCATTTGACTTGACTGTTTTGGTGGGAAAGACACCCCTTTTGCTGCATGACACAAGTGCTCCACCCTTACCTTGTAATTGCCCTGATTATGTATGCAATTACAGTTTATTCGGCATAAATACCAGCATGCAATTTCCTGTCATTTGACGTATTGATGACAACTGGTGGCTGGTTTGTTCTCCAAGAATGCTGTGTTTTTCCATAAGATAGTCAATAATAGTCTGTTCTAAGGCCACATTGCACACTGGTGACACTGTCTGGTGACACTGTCTAATCTGCAACATTAAAAGCAACAGAGGCACCAAATCCACATTTCATCAGAATGGCAGGAAACTAGGTGTGTTGAAAGTAACCTCATTTACATTTACAACATTTATCAGAATTGATGCATCGCGATGCAGATGTGGATAATTCTGCTTCGATGCAGTGCAGAACGTAATCAATTACATCGTAATGACCTTGATGGGTGATTTTCTGGCAGTGGCATAAAAGTTCTAGTTAAAAAGTAGTGGCAGTAGTGACTGTGGCTGCTTGATCTGAGTACAGCACCGCTCCAGGTAGAAGATCAGCCTGGTCACCACGGTTGTTCGAAATGAATGCCAAATGCCTTTATTTGTTACTGTGCTCGATTGGCGTTTCACTGGCTTTCGCTTGATGCTTTTTAATGCTTGTTGGGATTTTGGCAGGAATTGACAGCAAAAAAACTCTCCATGCAGCATTTATTTGAAAACATAATGTAAAGTAGTGTAGAAAAACAAATGGGATGCATCGTGATGTATCGATAATCGGTGCATTGATTGGTGCATACGTAATTGAATCAAATTATGAGACCAGTGAATCAAGTCATGAGACCAGTGAAGGACAAACATGACAGCAAATTGATTTGAATTAGTCAGGATATATAAAAGCCCTATTCACCCCATGTTTGCATGGCTTTCCTTCAGGTGTTCAGGTCTCATTCTACAAAGATGAAATACAGGTCACATAATGATTTACATTTCATTTACAGCATTTATCAGACGCCCTTATCCAGAGCGACTTACAATCAGTATTACAGGGACAGTCTCCCTGGAGCAATTTAGGGTTAAGTGTCTTGCTCAGGGACACAATGGTAGTAAGTGGGATTCGAACCCGGGTCTTCTGGTTCATAGGCGAGTGTGTTACCCACTAGGCTACTACCACCCTAATGATTTTATAATAGTATGTGAATAAACCCATTTACACAAACAGACACACAAAATGCCCAATTTCCATGTTTTTCAGTGCTCTTCGGTGCTGATTGCATCATCATTTTTGGATTTTGATTCAATCTAGAGTGTAAGATTCAAACTTTAAAAGAAAACAAGTGACACCTGCTTAAGGGCACAAATATAGTATTACTGTAGTTCTTTCTACATAGGTATTTTCTGGTATTCTCAGTTATTTTTGTAACGCCATGGTGTCCCTTGTATTTCCCGCGCATAAAATTCCATGATTTTATTAGAAGGGATTCTGTGTGACCCTTAGGCTCAGTGTTTGTTGTCCTCACCGTGCACCTACATACACGTTGTTCATTATCATTTATTGTGCAGATGGTGCACAGCTGCCATGTTCGCTATAAACAACGCAAAATGGTTTGCTTGTCATGAAGTGCAAGTGTGCTGAGGAACCTTGAGACTACCAAATTGGTTGAGCTACCTGAAAACGGCTGGCAATGGCGTCTAATAGCGTTAAAATGAAAATTAATCCTTCTATGCAATCAAGGGAGAGTATAATTAGGCTGTTCTACAAGCGGTCCACCTGCTCAGGAGAGCGAGGGAGATGGAGGAAGTAGGCAAGGAAGCAATGAACATGGGGAGAGGGGGTAGCAAACAAGCAGCAGAGCAATTACAGGGAATGGTGTGATGTGTAAATGGAAAAATGACAGGGTGGTCACTGAAAGAAAGAAAAGGTAAATGCTTCTCTCTCCCTTTCCATTGCCCTTGTCTTGATATTGTCTGTCTGCTCTACAAGCCCAGAGAGAGGACTGGTCTTCGTTCTTGGAAAACAGCAGGGTGGCTGTGCATCACATGGTGTCTAGCAGCCAATGGCTTTGCAGACAAAGGCACATACGTCCAGCACCGCTCTTCAAACCGAGCTCCCCGCCAACCCATTCATCCAGGTTCCATTGTGCCAGGCTCCTGTCCACCTCCCCAGCACGCCTCTGTGTTCCAGCATGTCCTGACCTTCTGTTCAGCCTGGCGTCACAGAACAGGCTCTCGGTTGGGGGGCTTGCCACGCCTGCCCAGTCCGCGGTGAGTTAATCCCTTGGTGGGACACCGAGCCAAAGCTCATCATCAGACACAAATATGTTTTTGCGAGGGATTCGGCTGGGCATCTGACCAGCTTTTGCTGAGCACTGTTATTCATCGCTTTGTCCAGTTCGTGATAAACACTACAAGCCAGCACCCAACAGCCCCTCGCTTCCAATTTGGATGCATATTAAAGATCAGATGGATAAACAAAAGCAAGGAGAAGCTCCAAAGTGCCTAAAGACAAAAAGAGGTGAGTGATGGAGCAGCACACTGATTCTCTTCAGTCTCTGTCCTCTTTTTCAGAGCTCAAGGGATGAGCACTGTGCTCCATGTGAAGACTGGCATATCTGCTGAGCTGGCTACTAATTTATCCCCCCTCCTTCTCTTCCCTTTAGCAACACACACACACACACACACACCATCATGAGGAGGACAAAAGGCACTCATCTCCCCGTGTGTAAATCAATACGCCCTCACACCGAACACACAGAAAACCCATCCATCCACCTCATCAGTGCATCCGCGCTCTTTTCACGGATGTCAGCTGAATTTCTGACAGGTGACGGCGGGCGCTGGTGGGTTTAAGTACACACACGCGCACCGAGGTGAAATAGACGTGCATTTACAGGCTTACTGTACACGTGCATGTCTTCACTCACCAAGCGAAACAAACAAACAAAAAAAAAGAAGTCACCATGCACAGTGTATGAATACACTCACGATTCGCATTTTAACACAGGAAGTAATCATGATGCATATCATCAAAATATGTATTAAAAGAAAAGATGTTTTATTTTTTTACATTTAATTTTTCAGGCAAATAAATTAAGGATGTCTCAGTGGACTCTAGTCCATTAAATCAATTTGGTCTGATTTGTGCCTATAAAAGTGAAACTTGAAGTCATTTTCACACTCTTTGAATCGACTAACATGTTTATGGTGACATTGTCATGAATTTCAAATGATGTGGTTTGTTATATATTCATGGGTAAAATGAAGGTATGAGGAAAGTGAGTGCGTCGTGATTTAGGCCACCATTCTCGAACTGCCTCTAAGCGCAGCGTTACATGCTAAGTTTGGAGCTTATTTGTTAGTGTCAAGTCAAAGGTGTCTTTGGGAATTATATAAATGAACAGATTAAATAAGTAGGATACTTGGGCATGTGACATAATAAAAGCAATGGCTGAGGACTGAGAGCTGTCAATCAAAACAAGATTAAACATTTTTATTTTGCTGATAGAAGATACAGATAACTAGCAACCCTTTTTTTACCTATTTATGTTCATTCTGACGACGCCTGACCTTACAGTAGCGAACAAGTCCCATGCTTAGCACGGAGTGGTAGGTTGAAAATGAATGCCATTAATATCTGAATTTGAGACTGGTGCAGCTACCTGGCCCTGATGGTCTCAGGCCCTTCACTCCTTGTCAGTCTAAAACCCGGTCCTGCCACACAGTAGCTACCCCCTGACAGATCAGCCCTGTTACGGCCAATCAGAACCATGTACACGTCCGTGTCCACTCAGGACTTGAATTAGCTGTTCAAGCAGCAGCAGCCACCGCTGTCAGGGTTTAGACGAATGCTGGGCTGATCTGAAGGAGCGAGACAAAGAAGGGTGTCGGTCCCTGAGTGAGTCATGTAACCACGTGCCCATTCTGAGGACAGATGGCACTGTTCTGTTTATCATTCTGTGGGTTTACAACCAAAAGCAACAAATAAGAAACAATTCAACAGACACACACATTCAGCAAGCTAACACAGGCACACATATTTATCTGTCCAATGACATACACACACACACACACGGCTATCTGTCCATCCAAACACACACCCATACACTCTCTGTCAGTTGAGACCAAAGAACAATCCCGTCTTATACACATTATGATTTACGAACAGAAAGAATTACATTTTCAGGTCAGATGGATCTGAAGTGGAGCCTAAATCCCAAGCTGTACTCCCGGCAGTAATGCATTAGCGGTGCGCTTGAATAACAACGTAGAGGTGCCTCTCATTTGCACTTATCCTGCAGTGACACTCAATATGCTGTCCTACAAAAACTGTCACAGTGGGCGGCAGCCATCAAGCTGCAGATAATTGTCTGCCCCTCTCTATGGGGACCCCTGGGGTGCAAACCTGCCTCTGGCCATCGTTTTTAGACAGAGTGAATATGGGGAGGGAGGGGAATGAGAGAGACAGATGAACACTTAATCATTTCTAATAAGAGGACAAAGACAGATACCTGAAAGGTGCGAGAGAACAAAGAACTGGATAGATAGATAGATAGATAGATAGATAGATAGATAGATAGATAGATAGATAGATAGATAGATAGATAGATAGATAGATAGATAGATAGATCGCAACATGGGAAAAATTCCAGGATCTGGATTTGAACCACCAACACCAGAACTGATACTTCAGATGCATAGTAATGTTTAAAGTAAAGTAATATTTATTAATAAATTGACTGTGCCATACCCACAAAGAAAGACATATTACACACTGTATTTGCTATTTCCATGCAATTTTTTCAATTACATATTTGTGTAATTGCCATTGTTTCTTATTTTATTGTCTACGGTAGAATGTACTGGGAAGAGTTCTTTTACATTTTACTGTGGAAGTAAAAAAGAACATGAATACACACTTTTAAACACACCTGAGTGTGTTAAGATCTCTGTAGAAGAACTGTGCCTGTATAGAAGCATCGTTTCCTCTGCACGGCGCCGTCCTGCTGCTTTCGTGGCTCTGCCAGTGCCTCGGGTCCCAAGGGGAGTCACGCTAACACGCAGACACCATTTGTGTCCATTTAGTCGCGAATGCACTCAAAGACTCTACTGGTTTTTACGAGCTTATCCTACTTGGCACGGTTACTGTCACTGCTGGTATGTCTGCTGCCCAAGGCAAGGAAAAAACAAGGAAACAGGGAGGGTGGGGGGGACAAACCTACTCCTCACACTGGTAAACTGGAGTACACGCAAGATAAAGGCACTTTTATAGAAGAGATTAAATCCTCTGTGTAAAGTCCTTGTGATTTTTGCCCTACAATCGAGTCTCGGCCGTAAAAGCTGAGGGCCGCTGAGGGGCAGGGCAGGGCCCAGGGCTCGTCTGAGGTGTGGCCGCTGCAGCGTTTGTGTGTGGTCCTCTGTGCGCGTAGGTGCGAATAAGAGAATGACGCCAACCACCCATTTTCACCCCGCAGTAGGCAGCGAGGGAAGCCGAGCCAGGAATAACTACCACAATGAGATCGCCAGTCAGTCGGCAGGTTAGTCAGTCTGCCGGGTTTAATTATAGGCCTTCTCTGCTGGAGATACGAACATCTGGTGTCCTGGTTCACCCCTGTTGCAGAGATCGTTGTGCGCCATCCCACGCACTCGAGAGTGCGAGACGGTGTAATAATATGGCTACAGGCTGTGTGTGCCGGTGTCATCGCATCCACCTACTCATCCTCCCACTTCGCGATCTCGGACACCACACACGCTCTCTTTAACTGGTATGAAAATGTTATTGCTCAAAATTGGATCATGCTTTGCTCAGGATATTTTCCTAATGCTCCACTGTAAAACCTGGATGAGGGTAGGAGGTAGTTTAACATCATTTAAACAGAGAATAAGGAAAATAGTAGCGATCTGCAAGAAAGTGAGAATGTGAGTGAGTGGAGTCAGTGATATTTGAGCAAGGTCTCTGCTTAACCAACATGAGAGATGCTGTCATGTCTTGCTCAAGAGAAACAACTGAGAAACACAGAAATAAGTTTTTTTATTTTTATTTATTTTGCTCTTGCTTGTGTGTAGGAGAGACTACTGAAGTCGCTGGAGAGATCTCATCTTTGATTTTCCTATAGTGTGAGAACTTCAAACACTATACTCTGAACTCTACCTGAATATGAGCACCCAGATCGTCTCCACGGCGTGTTCCATATGGCAAACCTTCTGGACTTGCACTCGTCAAGTTCCTTCAGCCAAACATGAGGAATCCCTAAACCCAACCACCCACACATCTGCATCACAAGCTCAACAACCGGGGTGCTCCATACTTCAATCCCAGCATGCATTCACTCCCGCCCCCCCATGCGTACGCACGAGTGCCAAGCGCCCATATGTCAAGACATGGAGCTGCAGAGGCGTAATGCTGGGGTTTTTCACTGCAGGGCTGGTTCTTGCTCATATCACTACTGGACTGTGCACCTCAACTCAACCATCCATTCACACTCTCAGAACACCACAAGCTTGAAAGAATTGCCAATACAACAGCTTCATTTTCGTAGTTTATGGACCTGTATTATCATCGTCATCAATTATTGACAAGTAAATTCATATGAATGTGTTGATTTAGTTTGAATAGTTTACATTTCGACACATCAGACACTGTACCAAAAATGGTAAACTGTAAGATAGGAACACATCAATTGTTCTGGTATGAAAAACTACAACTGGTAGTAGCCTAGTGGGTAACACACTCGCCTATGAACCAGAAGACCCGGGTTCGAATCCCACTTACTACCATTGTGTCCCTGAGCAAGACACTTAACCCTAAGTTGCTCCAGGGAGACTGTCCCTGTAACTACTGATTGTAAGTCGCTCTGGATAAGGGCGTCTGGTAAATGCTGTAAATGTAAATGTACAGCTTATTATTAGTAGGTTGGTGGACAAACCACAAAACCACAGGTTCAAATCCCACGAACTACTGATTATAAGATGCTCTGGATAAGGACGTCTGATAAATGGTGTAAATGTAATTGACTGTAGGTAAATTAAAATGTCCATTTCCACACCTGCAGTATTCATAGTTCGATTTGCATTTCAAATCACATAATAACGCTAATCATAATCATGCTGAACTGTTCCCTATTTCACTTCTGTAAGAGCGCAGATGTAATCTCCATTCACTCCAGCCTGATACAGTAGGACTGAGGAACTGCAACTGTGAACATTGATTACATTGATTGATTATAGTTCACTAGCAGCGATTGACCAATGTCTGAAACCAAATGAGCTAAAATGATTCAGATGTGTTCGAACCACAGGTGCCGGACCCCATTACATGTGGTGAACATGAAGCAGCTTATTCCGCAAAAAAACGTTTATCAAAAAAGTTTTACTACACCACATTGCCATAAATGTTCTAGTGGAAGCCATTTATCTTTTCTTCCCGCGCAGTCGGCTGTAGGGGGAGAAAAAGCTATTAACAAAATAAACAAAGCCGGTGGAAAAATGACAGAGCTGCTTTTTAACTAAAATATATACCCAGTCCAATCTCCATCTGTGGTAGCATCTGTTGGTTACATCGTCTCTCTCTCTCTCTCTCTCTCTCTCTTCCTTTCTCCCTCTTTTTTTCGGGGTAAATAGTGTATTTTTCTCTCTGAGCCTCCGCTGTAATTCAAAGCACCTGCTGTATCTTCTGCTCCGGCCTGGATGCCGTCCATGTGCCCGGACATCTCAGCAGCATGTAGGCCGTCCACACACACAACCACACACATAGCTGTGAATGGACAACACACACCAGTTATTTACTAAAACCATCATGAAAGACACTGGATGAAACCATCTCGTCTGCATATTTAATGTTTGGCCAGTTTCAACTGACATGGGAAGAAAGGGAATTGAACGGAAATAGAAGGCAATGATGGAATTCTGAAGAGTAAGCGGCCTCAGGAATCACAATGTTATTTTCTCAAAGTCAATGAAGAATCCTGAACAGGGTGAACAAAGTATCTGCTGTGTTTGGAGAAAAACATAGGCCATACATTTAAAATATTTTTTAGCATATTTGCTTATCCTGGAAAACCTGACTCGGATTGAGCTGTCCAACCAAACAAGGCCAAAGCCAATGGGTCAGAATCTGATCCTACAGGAAATATCCCTGACACTGAGAACAGTAGCTCAAGGCTTGACATTATGCAAATGAGAGTCTGGGTTTTATGCATTCTAGAATGTGTATCTCCAAGTCAAGGATCCATTGTGGCTCAGACAGGTCCATCAGAGACATGGCAAGACAAATTTGAAAAAGTCTGGAAAAGGGTCCTTACTTCATAAACAAACACCCTGATTTTAGTACTTAGAAAAAGAGGGCAATGGCAGTGACCATCATATTACAAATATAGAAAAGACTAAATGTCATTGTTTAATTGAATTATTTATGAAATACATTATTCTGAAAATACTGTTATACTAGTCAGTTCAGACAAATGGAAGCGAAGGCTCATTCACTTCATACTCTTCAGATATTTTCGGGTAACATACCACTAGGTTTACAATCTCCTGAAAGGAACTGGCTGAGCTACAAAGGTGAAAGGTCATAAGTCTACACTGAGCTCCACTGTGGGCAGAGTGAACTCCTTGCAAACGACATTGCAGTAACAAAATCCTCTGAAGTAAATGAAGTAGACGTCACGACCACAGACATTTGAGGCATTAGGGCACTTCACCTTTGGTCTGCTCTGGCCTTTGGACCCCCTTTAAGATGTATGGAGTCTAAGCCATGACCTCTCTTTCACTAAAGCCTGCAGTGATAGCCAGGCACTCAGTAAGTAAAGTTGTGGTCCAAAGGTCAAGGCATTTAATTGCCTGCATTTTAAAGGGAGGAATTTTAGACAGTTGAGTGAAAACCTACAGATGGATGTTGATGTAATGAAGTGCCTTCAATACAACTTCAGTGAGAAAATTGTTCCCAGAAGATATTGCCTCATCTGTACAATTGGGATGAGTTCACATTATAGGCATCATGCTTGTATAACTATTTAGAGTATCTTACAACTTACGCTCACGTTCTGTGGATGTAGACTAGAAGACACCTCATCAATTAGGATAAAAATGTTTCATGATTGAGAGATGGTCATAAAAACCCAAACACCTAGAACATGCAGTTTAGAACAACAGCTTCTAGCCTGCATTTTTGGACTTTCCTGCCTTATCCGACTGATTTGGCTGAACAGAATGTGTGTATTTGGCAAGAACCACCGAAAATCTGTTCCAGACAGATAAACAAAGGTACACATCTCGCGTCTGGATGGTCATGAATGACTGTGGTTAGGACTATGACAGCATGTGACCCTTACCAGCATTTCATAGGTCTTGGATCACAACACGTGGGGGTTGTTGAGGGGGGTTGAGTTCTGTTCCATGTGTGAAATGACTTTTTAGTATTATCAAGCCACTGCAACAGTGAACTGATAAAAGCTCAGTCAACAGTCTGACCTGGATTCATTTCTTTCACAACATGCTTGAAGAAAAAAACATGACCAAGTTAGCAGGGTAGCGTATATGACAAATATTTTTCAAATTTAATAGAAACCCGCACATATTTTCCCTATGCAATGCAAACCAGAGTTGTTCTATGCATTTCGCAAAATAGTGGTAAGGTAGGAGTCATGTTCTTGAAGGTCACCACAGGGCTTCTGGGTTGTTAAAAGGGATTTCAGGTGAACCTTGAACTGTTTTCAGCTTTGTTTGCTAGTTAGCAGTAGTTATTAAAGGAGGAAAGGGTGATGTAATTCATGAATTAACATGTCAGGCTTGTATGAGGTGCTTAAACCAAACTCAGGGCCCGCCCACTTATCATGAATCAACCGATGTCTATGAGGACATTCAGAAGGACCAATTCTTCTGAAAGGCACTTTAGTTCACTATGCAGGCTATTGGAACCACACAATTCTTTGCAACACTGTGCAATTGGAAATATTCCAATTTTTGGAATATATGTTTTCTAATGGTATCAGTAGCCTGTACAAATAAATTTTTCTTTTTTTAAGTTTTTTATTTTTTCACCTGTGGTTCATTTCATTCCTATGATTAAGGATAGTTTTGTAGATTTATTTGTGGACTGTGGTTATTGCCAGCACAGCGCAGTACTGTCTATAACAGATGCAATATTGGCATAATTGTAGTACGTCATAGATTAATTTAACAGTTTTTCAAAAGACCTTAGCTATAAGATTTTCTTAGAGCTAAGGTCTCTAAGAAAGGTTTCTTGTCTTAGACAACTGTTTGGAAACAATTTTGTCCAACACCAGACATTCATCTTTCATGGTGATGGGCCTAAAATAACACCTCAGACACCCCAGAGTGAATCAAAGTCTGACAGCCCTAACCCATCCTGTGTGTATGTCTCAAGCCTGGCCTGTCGGGCACCACATCAGCCAAGGTCAACACCTCAGACACTCAGACACAGGATCATTCTGGATACTGAGAACTAAGTACACATGCCAGAAGATGGATTGGTGACATTTACGAATACCAAAGTCATGACATCTGCTGTAACCCAAAGGGTGGGTATAAAAAATGAAGAGTTAGGGCACTTTAATTAGACAACAGAAAATGCATGAAGCATTTGTTCACACTGAACAGACAGTCAGACAGTAAAAAGAAAAATCAACTGTAAAACAGCAATTACATTCTTCAGAAGATCTAATTGCATTGCATTTGGTTCTGATGCCACCGTCTTGGACATGTAGCAATGGCCTATGTAATGAAACATTAAAAACACAATGCCACAAGAAGAGGTCATTTTGCAGCTTGGAGCCATAAAGCCAATTTTATTGTCATTTTCATTACCTTTTCCCTACTTGTGCTGATTCTATAATAGGTTCACTGCTGACAAATCATGTTTTCCATGCAGCCCATGCAGTCGAACAGTGGGGATATTTTCTTTAGATTAGGGGAAATTCATACATCCCCTTTGAACACTAAAAGAAACCTATAAAACATGTTCAGGAAATTAAAAGCAAAAAAATTTCTGCCTCTGAAGTCAGTGCAGAAACTGCTTGTGACATGCCTGTCTTGTCTGAGCCCCAGCAAAATGTCCTCCTCCTACACGTAGCACAGACGGAGCTGTGTTTATTAGGATGAAGCAATGGAAGGATTTACTATCCCACTACTGAAAGATGAAAAGGGGCAAAAATGTAACCCATATGTCTTGCACTAAGCTAAAAACACCAGTTTGTTGGATGATTAAAAAAAATCATATTTGCCCAAAGAAGACCCCCACTCCCATATGCTAGTATTGGAGCCAAATATTATATTTTGTAACAAATGTTTGAATTATTCTGAAAAAGGGGGTGCTTAAACCAAACTCAGGGCCCGCCCCCTTACCATGAATCAACCAATGTCTATGAGGACATTCACAAGGACCAATTCTTCTGAAAGGCACTTTAGTTCTCTATGCAGGCTGTTGGAACCACACAACTCAAACTTAAATTTTTTTTCATGCATGTTATCCCTCATCATTACTAGTGCCAGTGTGCAGAGTGCTATGGTGTTTTTTGCCACTTGAAATAATGCATGTAGGATTTGACCAACAATCTAATTTTCTGGGTGAATGAGAAGTTTGATTTAGGATTTTAGTTGTACTACCACATTGTGGTATAAGTCTGATTTTACTTGGACTAACACAATAATGCCTTTCATTCAACTTTCATTATCTATGTTTTAATGTAAACAGCTTTACACAAATAAACGTAATTTAAAACGTTTTAAAAAGTTGTTCCTTTGAATCACAAGTGAAAGACGCATGTCTGACTGTGATTTCGTCTTGAAGGGGGGGGTCACAGACCAGGTCCAGACATGCAGTTCAGAATGATGAAGGACACCAGAGGGGGACAATAGGTTGAGCAGGCACATGCTGGGCATGAAGAATATGTGACAATGGTGGTCGTGTCCTACAGGGGTAGGAGGTCAACTCAGACTGACAGCAGCGATGGTGGCTCTCATTTAACGGCTAAATTAGCCCAGCCTGTCACCCGGGCCGACACAGTGACAGGTCTCCTAAGCCACACCAGTGCACCTTCAGCACCACCGACTGCAGAGGGTCCTTCACAAAAACGCCTGGGACCGGTGTTTCTGATGGCGTCATCTTTCACGCTCATTTTTTGTGTGAGAAGGTCAAGGGGAGAGACAGAAGGTCGGCCTCAAGATTTTTTTGGAAGTTAAGTAATAGCACCATCAATCCCAGAGCGTTTACAAGCTGAGAAGTTGAGTTCCTTTCATCTGAGAGATTTGATTGGTGGGATCCTCTATCAAAGAGATTATCCTAAAAGCTGACCTCTGCACCTTAAGATTCAGCAAAATTTGAATAATTATTTAATGTTGATTTACTATTTTAAGCTAAATGTAAAAAAAATAAAAAATAATTAATAATGGTCCACTTTCATCGCAATCAGCAGCCAGAACTAACATATACTAATGATTAGAAAATCTTTTTGACTATCAAACGCATTGCTGATGAAGATTGTGAATAGACAAGTTAAGTCTTCTGTACCGCTCTTAGCATTACAAAATGCATTACAGCCACAGAGTTGATATTTTGCATACTCTGAGTTGAAAACATTTAAGATCTTTATTGTTTAAGTAGATGCAGACGAGTTACTTCAATTTATTTTCTGTGGGTGTTTGCTTGCCTCTGCTCCCCAATTTAAACCTCTTTTGGATCCCTGTGGATCATACGTGTTCAGAACAATGATGACAGGTCATTCTCCACCCCTGGGAGCAGATGGATCTGCACACACACACAAACACACACACACACACACACACTCAATATCCATGTCCAAGGTCAAACCATGGACTATACCTTTGTCTTCCTGACCACTTTTGTGCCATCAATCCCCTATAGATGCTGGGTCAAGGCCTCACTGACCCTGTTTAACCCCGCACCCCCTATACTGGTGGCTGTAAAAAGAAGTACCAAAAAATGATGAATGTCTTTTATTCTGTCCAAAAAGCAAAAAATCCCAACAATCCATTATATTTACAGCACATACTAATTTTTTGCTCTTTCTGGTGCAGTCTACGGCAAGACATTTTGGATCATATAAGAAAAACTGGAAAATGATGGTACATTATATTCATATAAAATGTAATCATATTACAATACTATTGTTTTATATTATCATGTGGTTTGCTTAAATGTGGTTGACTGTAAAAAACAAATCAACAATAAGACACATTAAAACAAGTCATAATTTCCTAGATGTCAGTGGCAAAGGGCTTACAAAACACATTTATGGTGAGATTGAATAATGTGATGCAGCTTAAATCTTATTCTTCTTACATTACTATCAGTCACAACACGATGAGGCACGACTCTGCCTGAATGATGTTACTTAGGTAAGGATGCATCAGAAATGGAACTATGAGGTTAAATGTGTTAAATACAATATAAATTATGGGGTAAACTTCTGTCCATCATTTTTTGATCTATACTGTGTGTTTCTTCATCATGCATCCCTCCTCTTCCTGTTTCATGAGAATGAAGGCAATTCATTAGATTAGTGATGATGAAGAGACTATAAATATGCATGGAACTGTGTGAGGGAAGGTGGGGGGTTGGAAGGGTGGTCTGGCATTGTTGATCAATGATGAGTGGTGGGTGCCTGTCAGCTAAAGGGGTCAGATGCCCCCACCTCAATCCACTGCAGGGGTGGATCCCACCAGATCAATGTGCAGACGGAACCCCCCTTCCACACACACACACACACACACATACAAACACACATAGACACACACACAAAACAAATTATTGGAGCCTTCTTCCAAAAGCTTTGTTTATGTAGGCAGCAATTAGTGCGATAGCCAATAAAACAGTGGGAGGGCATAACAGGACAATGTGGGAAGCGGGTGTTGTGCCAAAAATATGGTGGCATCAGATATCTCTCTTTTCCGCCTGACAGTATTGAAATGTCAACAGAAAGGTGTTGATTATGAAAAAAGGTACCAGTGGCTTTTGGAACCTCTCAGCTCATTCAAGCCAAGCCAGCAAAAAAAAAAAAAAAAAAAAGAAAGCTGAGCCAGATAATCAATTTCACCACAAGTGTGGTGCCATTAAACTTTATTTTACACCTGCACTTCAGCACGGACTGTAAACTTGTCCTGAATATTTATGACGGCGCTAACTGTCGATGGCTGCAACACTCTCAGAGGTGTCACAAAGAGACAGTAATCAAGGATCCGAGATGAGTCTCCCTTCTCTGCCCAGCCGTTCATGTGCTGTCGCCCTGGGTTGGCCACAATGGGCCGCAAACATGCCACGTTCTACCAGCCAGTATGAGCTTCTCTTCTCTTAAAATACTTACTTAAAATACACACTCCATGATGGAGGCGACTCAATCAAGTTCTATTTTCATTTTGGAATGTCATACAATGAAATTATTGCTGCTCTTGCTCAAAGAAGCGGGATTCTAATCAGCCAGACTCATTTTTTGATCATACTGAAAGATAACAGGAACAATTACAAGGTCCGAGGAAATTTCACAGGAGACAGTATGGACAAGAACCCAAGAGTCATTGGGGCTTATTTTATTGAAACTTTCGAAACATTAAATAATTGTACTAAACCTGTGCCCACAGGATAATAACTTGTGCATACAGAATAGTTTTTTTTTCCATTTCATGATATTTGGACTCTGTAGTAGAAAAAAAACAATATAATATAATATAAAATAATATATACATAGTCGATTATCTTGTAGTTAGTTATTTTACTTTTCATGGTGCTTTCTCTCTAGATGCTCACCACACTGGAGTTCCTTTTTAGGATCTGGCTCCCTCTGTGTCACTGACTAAACTGATCTGGGTGAGAGAGTCACTCGAGTGAGTATTGCCAAGTCGACAGCTGTGAGTCAAGTGTTTAAAAAAATCACTTTCAAATTAAACCTGTTGGTCTGAGTAATGCAGATCGATTGATTCAGATAGTTTTGGCTGTGGAGGAAGTTAACCGCCGGACAGGAGCGCTATCCCGGATCTCCGAGGGATTGTGATTCCGTTACATTTCCGGCCAGCAGAACCACCGGATGCACAGATTCGGGTTAGGAAATATATTTGCTGTGAGCTACGTATGCGTATCCATACACAGTTGCATTGTTGAAGTTTGGACTGATATATTTGCATCCGTACTGTGTGTCGTAATCTGTAGTGTGCACTCCTTACCCCCAGGAGTCAGTGTTAAAACCGCAAACCAAATAAAGAAGTGAATACCTGTATCTCAAAATAGTCTTTTGTTGAAAGTAGCTCTTGCACCACTGCTCCTATAAAATTACTCAGGTATTGCATCCATATCTGTATACGTTTTTTTAATTCAAGTAACTGTAAGTTATGCAACTTTTATGGTAGTAATTGATGCTTTAATGATTATACGATGTATTTATGTGACAGAGTAACAATTTAGACCTGGTGTAGTTAGGACTCAAAGGATTTAGTTGGAGACCTCAGATTCGTGACTCGTTTGTGAGTTATTTCATTTGATCCTGGTGATGAACCCAGGTGAGTCATGAATCACACAGCACTACTCCACACCCTACCATCTCCTCGCTCTGCGGAGAGCAGCAGGAACACCTCACTAATGGGCATAGGAAATTGTGTACATGCTAAAAGAAAATGACTGGTTCTATTTGAATTGAGGTGTGTAATAAATAATGATAATGTTTTGTGAGGAAACATTATCATTCAAGACCACAATGTCCCAGACCAAGACAAGACCGATATCACAAAAACTGCCCAGTCTTAAGAACTTAAACACTACAGATTAGATGGTAAAAGTATTCATAGCACATCAGTTTTTCCAGCCTTTTTCCAAAATTGATTAATTTATTTAGTCAGAATTTTACTCACAACACCCCATAATGACAAGGTAAAAAAGCTTTACTTGAAGTTATGGCAAAGTTTATTAAAAATAAAAAAATACAGAAAGCACATACACAGCCTTTGTCATGAAGTTGAGCTCAGGTGCATCCTGTTTACCCTGATCATCCTTGAGATGTTTCTGGAGTTGATTGGACACACAGTTGACTGTTCATGTCAGAGTACAAATCAAGCAAGAAGTCAATTGAATTGTCTGTAGACCTCCAAGACAGGATTGTCCCAGGACACAAATCTGGGGAAGGTTACAGAAAGTTTTCTGCTGTTTTGAAGGTCCCAATGAGCACAGTGGCCTTCCACCATCATCAGGACTCTTCCATGAGCTGGCAGGCCACCTAAACTGATTAATTGGGGAAGGACCTTAGTCAGGGAGGTGAACAAGAACCAAATTCACTTTGTCAGAGCTCCAGAGCTCTGGTCCTCTTTGGACAACCATCTCTGCAGCAATCGACCAGTCAGGCCTGTATGGTAGAGTGGCTAGACGGAAGCCATGCCTTAGTACAAGGCACATGGCAGCCCACCTTGCCAAAAGGCACCTGAAGAACTCTGACTCTGACCATATCTCCTTGATTAAAAGAAAATCCCCAGTCGTTGACATTTGGAAGAACACCAAGCACCATTCATTGCCAGGACAATACCATCCAAATAATATGCTTTTCAGCTCCTGGGAGACTAGTCAGGATAGAGAAAGAGATTACTGCAACAAACCTAAGCACACAGCCAAGCTATGAAAGGAGTGGCTTCAGGACAACTCTGTGAATGTCCTCGATTGGCCCAGCAAGAGGTCAGATTTGAATCCGATTGAACATCTTAAAGAGATCTTAGGAGAGATCAGCGGCAATGGCTGTGCACTGACACTTCCCACCAAACCTGATGCAGCTTGAGAGGTACAGCAAAGACAAATGGGCAAAACTGACCAAGGACAGGTGTGCCAAGCTTGTTTCTCACATTGCAATAAAATCTCAAATCTGTCAGCAAAAATATTATTAGACAAAAAATCTTTATGGATTAAAAATACATTCTCCTTTACAATTATTTTTGGGATCATTCATGGACCTTTTTGCATTTGAATCAGATTCTCTTTTGTGTCTCAAAAAGATTTACTTCTGGATCCAAAAAAATTTGCTTTCTTATCAAAAAACTTTGCTTGTAAGTTCACTTTGAACTAATGGGCAGGATCTGTGGAGGATGATGAGAGAGTTTCTATTGGTTGGTTTGACAAACATGGGGTTGCACCCACAATTCCCCATGGTCTGGAATGCAGGCGCATGTGTAAGATGGAATGGCACAGCGAAGTTAAGGTAAATTGAGACGACTTATTCCTATAAAATGTAAACATTTGTCTTACAACAATATTTATCATTTATATCGCCAGATAAATTTTAACATGGTAGTTTGAGAATGATGAGGTTTTATTAAGCTTTTCCATGAGAATCTACTCAGCCAATAAGCCTACAATACCAATAGTGGCAATTAACCAGACATGTCAGTGAAAATCACTGACATGTTAGACAATGTACAGTACACAGACTGCACAAAATATTCACCATCATTTTGTCACTTTTCCTATTCTTCAACAGGGCAAGAAAAGTGGATTTGTTTCAGTTTAAAAGGAAACAAATGAAATGAACAGATACTGGTTAGCATGTTCTCCCAGTCATGAAATGCAGCCACCTGAAGGCCAGGCCCCCCTGGCATCTCTGGCTTATCTCCCAAAAGCAGGCTTGGCCTGGTGGAAAAAAAATCTGCCGCTGTTTGGGACAGAGATCTAGTTTCAGGCTTTGCCTTATCAGGGAGAAGGGAAGCAAACCTCCTCCATCCAGATTTTGAGCTTTGGGTGAAAAATAAACACAAGGAGGTCTGATTCTTCAGGTTGGTTGTGATGCTTTGTGTAGAATGTGCCAGTTGTTATAAAAGTCCCACTGGCCTGGTTCCTGAGTGGTAGTTTCATGTACAAATGGCTCATTTGGTGGCTTCTTCAGATGTTGTCTACAAATACAAACAGGAAGTATTTACCACTATTCTTTGTGAGGATGATTTCAGAGCATGTGTAAAGCAAAGAAAACATCAGCCAATGAATAAACTTATTTTAGCAAGCTCTTACAGGACCCAAAAAATAATTTCAGGCTCCACTGGTAGAAATCGAAGCGATGGTGCTCAAGGTGCTCTAACCATCTGTAGGTAGCAAAAGGTGGGTTTAAATGCATTGAACCACAGGTAAACACATTCAGGTCAGATCAGGGTCATACAAGACGCAGGAAAATGTAATCTGCATTGAGATAATCTGGATTTTAGGTTTATTCTGATTCCGTGATTATTAGAACTCAGAGCAAACTGATATGTCTGTAAAGCCCTGCTTCGATCTGCCATTTTCTCCATTTTCACCCTGCCACACTGAATTATTACTCCCCATCACCCCTGTTTCCAATCAGCCAGTGTGAGCCTGCCCCCTGTCACTGTGTATTCTGTGGTTACATCTGTGCTGTTCTTTCAAACCGCAGCCCCCAAGAAAGACAACAATAATTAAATTCTTCGGCGACGGGGGCTGGCGCTGAAACAAAGACTTCCCCCTGCTCAACAAACAGTTTTTCAAAGAGCCTGGCGGAACCGAGTAAAAAGTTACCCTTCCCGCTCCCAGAGGAACGGCACTCTTTGTTCTCAACACAATGCAGAACATCGGAGAGTACATCAAAAGAACGGGACCATATTTTCCGTCGACCTCCACGCTAATGAGAGACGATCGTTCTGCTCCAGTCTGATTACTGTAGGCGCGGGGAGAGGCGGGGACTTCGGACTGATGAGGACATTATGCATACAGTATGAGGACACTGTGTACATTTTATATGATTGAACTTTTTTTCCCTTATACATACTCTCCAACATGGTATGTAAAAAATTATGAAACATGATGTGTACACCAAAAAATCAAGAACAAAACACAGCTTGACCCTGCCTTGAAAAGCACTCCATCAAAGAACAAACATTCAAGGCCATAATAAGCACATTGATATGCATAGTTTATGTTTTGTATGTTTCATACATACATTCCATAGAAATCCATAAGGTCTTTATTTTTTTCAACTGGCCACATGCACATATTAAGGTGAAATGGTCGCTGCGGTCTGTCGCTCCGCCTCCTTCCTATTAGGCTGCCACTCCTTGCCTGCATTGCTCGTGCATTTGTGACCACAGCTTACCTTTGTAGATTTGGGTCAGTATAACTGTTCGGATTCCATAGGACCATGCCCCCTTTTGTGTTTTCACTTAGAGCCCTCCGCTCTGGGCACCTTGAGGTTATTTCCACCTTCTTTTCCATTCTTGCAAAATGTGCATTATCCAGCTCACTGACCCTGAGCTTCCTCATTCCTTACATGACAGGTCACCACTGCCTTTGGGTGGCCCGTTTATTCAAACCTCTTGTACCTTCTCTGTACCCATGGGTGACAGTGTGATGATCTTTTCACTGTTCAGTAAAGCATGCAGTCATAGCGAGAGCCACATCTCCAGGAGAAGATCTCCATTTACATTTTTTCCCCATGCTGTATGTCTTTGGTCTTTATTCTTTATTCTTTTGTATTGTTTATGCTGGTAATTTGATTTACGCTAAAAAAAAAGCACTCTGCTGTCTATGTTGTCTTTGCTCTGGAGTGTGGTTGGTCCAGACAGACCTTTACATCTTGTGCTCAGGCCCCTTTTTAGAGACTAAAACAGGGGGTAGCACTACCAGTGCGACTGTTTCTTTACTTACTGACATGAAATGGTTGTGAGTCTGAAATAACAGGACCTGAGTTGTCTATTGATGGCTATTGTGGCCAAAAGGCAATTGCTGGTTTATCTTCTGGCCTTTTCTTTGTTTTTCACAGGATTTTAGAAAGTGTCATTGTGAAACACTGCAGCACAGCACTCGATGCACAGAACAAAATGTGTCTCTGCTTTTAACCCATCACCCTTGGTGAGCAGTGGGCAGCCATGACAGGCACCCGGGGAGCAGTGTGTGGGGACGCCACTTTGCTCAGTGGCACCTAAGTGGTACCATGGCGGATCGGGATTCAAACCTTCTGAATATGGGGGCGCTTCATTAACCGCTATGTGCTTCCAATGTCCCTTCTGATTTCACAGGATGTCTGCTGAGGGGTCAACAACATTTAGGATTGAGGGCAGGAAAAATGGCAATTTAATATTAAATAGATGACTGCTTCTGACTATTTGGTTATTAATTATTGCAGCAACATAAGAAGACGTGTTGTGTTTATCTTACTAATTGCACGGAAGGACAAAAAGAAAAAAATTGAGTCCCTAAGTCTTATTAACCCTTACACTGTGACCCCAGTATCAAAGGCAGTGTTTGCAATTGGCAATAATACTTTTTTGGGGGATCACAAATTTACAGCTTTACGCACATCGGTTCAGACCTGCCATCAAATTGCATCTCGAGCGACCACTTGTGATCACATTCTCACTCTAAATGCAAATAAACCAAACACATTTCCATGTGCAAAAGAAAAAAGATCAAATTGCTGCAAAAATCTCATTTAAACCAATACTGACTGCCTATGTCATGGAAAAGAAGAAGATGACCCAGTCAGATGAGCACAGAAGCCAATAGATAACACAAGAGGATAGAAAGCAAAAAAAGCGTTGGCTCTGCTCTGCTATCTGGTAATCTAGCCCGGTCTTGACCTTGACATGATTGATATCATTGGTGAACATGACTAGTCTAACATTTATATTGTGTTGATTCTACCTATGAGTGAAAAAAAAAACATTAGATTAGGGCTGAACAAAAAATACAACTCCATGTGCAAAGCCTCCAAAGCCTTCAGATTCATCAAGCCACATCACTATTTATCATCAGCACCCAGCCCAGACCAATGCATCAACTCATCATGGTGTTTACAGCCCGATCACCCCAACCAACACCACTATGGATTATTCAGTAACTGAGGTCGGAATTTACTGCCATTTTTGATTGGAGGATTGTTCCACGCGTGCAGGCCATAAATGAGGAAGAAACTGGATTTTTTTAACACCCCCTGGAACCCCTTCATCTGACCCAGGTCTCACACATCCTCTAGAAACCTTCACCATCAGCAGAAACTGCTGAGCACTTAACATATCCCATGCTCAACATGAACACAAAACAAGCAATTATCCCAGACATGCAAGCATGTATGATATGATATGTCTAAACACACGATGATGAGGATGAGCAAACAAATTGCCGCTGTCAGTGAATTACAACGTGCAGTCAATGTCAATCAAACCATCCCTTCTCCAATTAATTAGTGGCAGCTCGTAAAACCTCAGTAGCCCCTGGTGCCAATGGGATGCATGTTTATGGCAGAAGTGGGTTGGATGTTTGGCCCCAGTGAACCATAATTGATAATGATGTTTTTCTGCTTATATCGCCTTGGAAAATATCAGATGAGAGATTATGAAGCAGCCCGTATATGCAAATAAGTGTGTTTGTGTGTATGAATGAATGAATGTATGTCCACACCTATTTATTTATTTGGAAGGTTTGGTGAAGTCTGTGCAAAAGGATTTTTATGCTCTCTACTTATTAAAAAAATTTTCTTAAATAAAATGAAAAGTGTGTAAACACTGTGAACTCTGCATTAATAAAATTTTTATAACATTACACTCATGTCTACTGCCTGTCATGTACTGCTACTTCCTCATTCCTTTTCTTTTTTATTCCTCGCTAGACAATTCCCAGAATGCTCCACTTTATGTCTTTATTGTGGTAAAACAGTTTCAATTTATTTCGTAGGTCAATTTGGGATTTTATTTCTATTTAGACTTGTTGACGAGAGTTTTGCACTTGTATCCTTTTTTAGCATTTAATACGTTATGTTACTCAATGAACTACATGTTTACCACTGCATGATACGTCTGTCCATGGTTCAAATTACAGGAGAGCTGAAATGATATGTCATTTTTTTCCACCCATTATCCAAACATGTCCCCTCTGATTCAAGATTCAAGATTTTTATTTGTCACGCATAGTAATAGCAGTACAACCAGCAGTGAAATGCATCCTGAGCTTCTCTCTTTTTAACTGTGCATAGAAAACAAAATATAGTAAAAGAAATTAAAAGGGCTAGTAAAAAATGTAAGCAAACAGTCATCATGGGTAGTGGCTATGGCTTCTGCTAAAGTGCATAGTGCACAGACGAGTGTAATGATCAGTGTAACCGTAACAGATTGCAGTCAACAACAATAAACATTCAGATGGCCTGGTTGGGAGATGTGAGGTGTGGTGACATGTCCTTGTTTAGCATGCTTATGACCTGAGTATAAAAACTCCTTCTGAGTCTCTCAGTCCTGGCCAAGAAGCTTCAGTCTTTTGCTTGATTTTAGGTATTGAAATAGATATTCCGTCATTATTTTGCTGTGATTTGTCTTTCATAACCTTAATAACCTGGGTCCTGAAACTCTAATAACCTGGGTCCTGAACTTTTTCAGCAGTCTCAGGTGGTTCAGGCAATGTTTTGCCCATTTGGTCTGAACCTGGATTTGCTTAGACCACGTCAGGTCCTCCAATATGTAGACACCCAGGTACTTGAACCTGCTCACCCGTTCTACTGGAGTCCCACTGATATTGAGCAGCATGTAGTCCTGTCGCTGTCTCCTGCAGAAGTTCACCACCAGCTTCTTGGTCTTACTGATGTTCAGCTAGAGGTGGTTCTCCTGACAATGCAATGCAAGGTTCTCTACCACGTCAATGTAGGCTGTGTCATTGTTGTTTGAGATGAACCCCACTGAGGGTGGAGTGCAGGACGTGGGAGATAGCGTCCCCTGAAGACCTGTTGGAGTGATTAACATTATTCATATGAAGCCATTAAACTGTTATAATCTTTCTGTCTATTTTACTGACAGTATTAACCTTAGTGTTGTAGTAATAACAGAATGTTGTTTTACAGCAACCCTATTATTGATCACATTGCCACGCAGTTTCATATACAGGGGTGCAGTGGGAGTGGGACACAGGGGAACCCTCTTCTTCCAGCTGACCGAAAAAAAAATATGATTAAAAAGAACAATCCCACTTCTCCAATGTGTCTCTGCTTCCATTGACCTATGTTCAGCCCACTTCCCACTTCATGTACACGCAGTAGTATAAAGGAGTTATGAGATCCTTGCTTATCCACCCACTTACTTGAACCTCCTTAGATCTTCCCAGTTATATGATAATATCCCCCTTTCTCTCTCTCCCTCCTTTCATTCATGTGAGAAATAACTCCCCCCATCACTAGGGTGCCCCATTAAAAATTGCCACAGTAATTCTGCTGCAAAAACACTGTTGGTGAGAGAAAATTGTCTTTATTATTCAGGATACAGACTTGGCTGTGGGGCATTCCTTACCCACAAGAGGAAGTAATTGTAATGAGGCAGATGTTTAATTATTGTTATTTTAAACACTGCGCATTATAACAAAGCACATATTATATTACCCGCAATCATATCCATGTCCCTCATTTAACATGTGTAATTAATATTTCTGTCTGATAAATGTAGCACTTACATATTTGTACAAAACCTTGTCATTTCTGTTAACTCATCCCAAATTATAGACAAAAGACTGATGGGAGAGGGGGGTTGAGTTGGACGTTCTAGATCCTAGATCCAGGAAGCTCAAACAGAACATGGCATTATTGCTGGTCATGACAGGCCGGTGACGTGCTGCGGAGTGGATGGAGTCTTACTGTGGGCCCAGCTCACCCAGGAAACCACCTACACTGGTCACATCAGAAACACCAGGGAGGAGCAACAAGGAGGTTTCCCGGTCTGGCCTGGAGAAGAGATGGTAGCAGATGCTGTTTTCTGATGGATAACTTTGGTCTTGTCATTGATTTGGATGTTATTTTCTACCTATTTAATGATTGTTGCATGAAAAGTGTAATTCGTTCCCGGACGCCAGAGCCAAGGATGCAAACCAGGAAGGCAAATTTCAGAACCCATACTGACGGCTTGCTGCCAGATACCACAGCATATCTTCAGAGGTGTATGGTGTTCTTAATGTTTGCTTTAGAAGAGGTACTAGACCACTGGAGAGTGATCACAGGCTGATAGGATTGGATCAGTCTCTTAACAATAGAAGCAGCCACATGGGCTGCTGAGAAGGAAATTAATAATTCAGCTGAGGACTCTTAGATGACTTAGATGGCATCATCTACCAATATGTATGTTTTATGTAAGAACCACAACAGTCAAATCCATGAAAAATTTCCAGTTAAAGAGAATTTGTGAGGCGCTGCTTTTCATTTTTCCTTTAATTGTAAATTCATACCCATTGGCAATGAGGCAACGATGAGCCCTTTATCACTGAGGACCACTGTGATTCAGAAACTTCATTTTATGAACGCAGTAATTACATGGTACAAATCCTTGGAATGAAAGTAATCAGGGGTTAAAGATTTGAAATGTTCCACCAGGACACTGGTGGATGGGATGATCTATCTATCTATCTTTAAAATGATTGACAAATGAAAAAATGATCTGCACAGATCATTTAATGCTTGTACTGAAAATGCTTGGTCCCTGACTTATTGAAAACACTATATACTTTCTACTGGAAACTGTGAAACTGGCCTTAAATAAAATTAGGGAACTATTCAAATGGGCCATCAAATTGACATTACACTAGTGGACAAGGCCGAAGCAATGCTTTAGATTATTGAAATAGGGTCTCTTGACTGTTCCTTTCCAGTACCACTAATTTGCCTCGTAAAGCCTACAGAGGAAATTAAGCGGTTTCTAAACTGTATTTAAACTTCACCTAATGCACAGAGTAATTTAATAGAAATCAGTAATCCAAAAATTAGTCTTTGATGAATGATTTCCCCTGTGAGTCATTAACTGCAGCATTTAACCTGAAGTCCCTATCTCGCTCTTCCACCCTCACTCGCTCTTTCTCTCGCTCTGATTAAAAGTATTAAGTGTTACAAGCAAAGGTGAAATATATATTTGTGGTCAAGCTGCATCCCTAGAAGACTTCATCATGTAGACAGTGTCCATACATCACAGGCAAACGTGGTGACAGCCGGTCGTAAGCGGTGCAGTAAAGAAGAGAGCAATGATCCCAGCCCCCAGCAAGCCTGGCCAGTGCTTCAGAGGAGAACACAGCGTCTCAGGAGCGAAGCCTTGTTGTGAAGGTTTGCAAAAGATGACGTTTTCAAGCTGACCCTAAGCAGATATTTGCTAGTCAAAGATGACCTCAGGATTTACATAAATAAACAGATCTTTAATGATGGCTGTGGTTTGACGCATCCATTAATGAGGAAGTAGAGGGTGTAGTAGACCACTCAATTTACAAAAACTTCATTAAAGGTCCTTTTATTTATTTAACATTTACGTTACCATGCAAATCAGGCCCATAGTGCAGTGAATATCTCAAACTTGACAATAGTAGCCACACAGAAACAAGGCGAAAGGCTCTGTCGGAAAAGTCAATCGCTACCTGTAGAGATCGTGTTCATGATATGAGCACTAAAGGACCCCACATGGACGTCCATCTGCCTGCCTGCCTGAGAGGGCAGATGTCTCCCACCATACGGCCTCTTCTCCTCGTTCAGGGGTCCCCTACTCTGATGCAGGAGCTCTTTTAATCAGATCGCTGCGCTTAGCAGCAAGTGGAGCATCCACCCGCTGTTCTTTCCCATGTCCACCTGCACGGGACCGCAGCCTGTACAGCCATTTATAGACCTGCGTGTACACGGCATGCTGGGATGGAGACGTGATGGGATCAGACAAGATGCAAATTTCTCCCATCAGGAAAAAAGACTGAAGTAGTATGTGCAAATGAAGTAGTATGTGCTTGGGACAGTGTGCAAATCCAAGCACCAAATGTGTTTTTACATTGTTATTACATAAGTATGGCATCTGACAGGTGAGGAATTACTCAAGTTTCATGACAATGGGAAACACAGAAGGTGGGTATAAACCAAGGTGCAGGGAATTTAGGCTTAATTGTTGTGAAGATCATTCAAAATGTTCTGTCAAAGACCAGGGGGAGATCCCACATCTCACCTGCCTGCCTGTTGGCTCCAGAGCATAAGTATTTCAAACTGGTTTTTAAATTTGTTTTCAATGATCTGGAAGGTGTTTTTTTATTTGTTTTTTTAAGACTCCCTCTAGGTCACTGAGGTCCTCAGACATTGGGTCTGAAAATTGAATAAAAACCCCTTAAGACCCCACACTGATATGTACCTTGCATTGCTATCAGCACATATGTGCATATCAGCACATATCAGTGGTGGCCTAGCGGCTAAGGAAACGGGTTCAAACCTGCCACAAGTGCCACTGAGGTCCCCTTGAACTAGGCTGTGTTCTCACACACTGCTCTCTTGGTGTCAGGATCCGGTCCGAAATGGGGGTTACTCCGGTCCGGATCAGGATCAGGATCCGGACCGGAGTTTAATTGTTGTCATGTGTAATGTTCCCTAATCGTTTTCACATGTGTTAATTGTATAAAGCTGCCCTGTTCGTTTCTGTCCGCTGTCAGGTCTTTGAAGTTATGTTCCGTGTTCACCAGTGTCTACGTCTCGGATGTCTCCCCTGTCCTGTGATTTACAATTAAACCCCGGTTTCGTGATGTCAGGTGAAAGCGTCCTTCATTCCACGTCTTCTCCTCACTCTTCGTCCTCCTCTCCGTTCACCCGCCGCGTCATGCCCGCATGGACGTGACACTTGCCACCTTTCATGTCTGCTCACTGCTCAGTAAGGGTGATATGTTAAAAGCAGAGGACACATTATGTTGTGCACCACATGCTGTGCTGTGTTGTGCTATGTATTCACTTTCGAAAATAGCTGACCCGTAAAGAGAGCATGGCAGTCTTTGACCTGTACCTGGAGATGGTTGGCCTACAGATTCAGTTTCGGCTAAGCATCAATCATAACCCCAGCAATTTAATTATTTATGCATTTATTTTCACGTTTCAATGATTTCATCAAGAAGGCAAATTAAGTTCTACTGCAAAGAGAAAACAAAAAAAAAAGTCTGCCAGTCAGCAATTCTGCTGTACAGGAGGAGAAAAAGGCCCAGGAGATGTAAGACAGGTTCAAGGTGCGGGTGGACGGCGCATATGCAGTCAGACAACACAATTAAACCTACCGCTGACAGCCGAACCCCAAACAGGAGCTAGCAGCAAAAAAGCTGACAGCAACGCATAGCCATAATGATGTATCTTTTCTGCCGAGCTTGTCTGTGCACAGAACCAAAAAGCCTCTCTGTCACGTCGCGTGACGAGCCAAATCCCCCGCAGCAACGCAGGAGTGAATGGAAAAGAAAGCAGACTATTGACCGGCAGGGTGGTTTTGTGGGAGCGAAGACAGGATTAATGCCAGAGGAATTTTTGTTGGCAGCCGCAGTTGTCCTCAACTATTGGAACATGTGTTTTGGAGGCACTGTTGCATCAGCAGTCAATCACATGTACAGTCCCAAAACTGGGATCTTTGGAAATAAGCTAACATTTCTCTTTGCTTTGCTTGTGATGTTCCAATTTAATGTATAAATGATCTAAATCCAATAATACTTAAAAATAACAATTTATTACATTTCAAACAATTTATTAATTTTTTTCCCCCTGTTCTCCAGTTTCCTCCCAACATCTAAAGGCATGTACGCCAGGGGAATTGGCAACTCTGAATAGGCCATAGGTGTGAGTGATTGGTGTGTGTATGTGTGTGTGTGTGTGTGTGTGTGTGCACTGTGCAGGGCTGGGGCCTCACCCTGGGAGAGTCCCCCTGTGATCCCAGTGTCCCAGGATGGGATCTAAGCGGTTATGGAAAGTGAGTGAGTAAGTATGATTTACGTATAGTTTATCGTGGATTAGCAGTCAAGCTTAAAGTGGGAATTTGAGAACATTCCTCTTCACAGACTGGGGACTGAAGATGCTGGATGTAGCGAAAAATCTTTGCGTTGAATTAGAAACATGTCAGTTAGATACATGCCCAACAGGAGATATCTTGAGTGTATTACCGCTCAAATATAATTGTTAGGATTGGCTCCACGTGCTGCTTCCAGCTGTAGCCTACGGCTTTTAAAAGCCTGGGACTCCGCCCCTCTGCAGCATTTTGGTGAAATCTTAGTGGAGCCTGCACCGGTTTGAGTTGTGTTAAGAAGTTCTGAGTTCTGGCGATCGGAACACGCCTGCGGGCAAATTTTTGTTCTCCCCGTTGTTCCCACTGTTTTCGCCCATCGTGCCCATTTTTATTATTTATTAATTTATTAATAAATCATTGTTTCCCTTATGTCCCGCCTCTGCGTGTCCTTCCCCGACGTGACAATATGACGTGACAATAATGGAATCCACTGATAGTTTTGTCAGTATGTCAATATTAACATTTGTATTATACAAACCCAATTCAGAAGTTGGGACAGTATGGAAAATGCAAAAAAAGTAGTGATTTCTAAATTTACTTTGACTTTTATTTCATTGCAGACAGTATCACCCCAAAATATTTCATGTTTTGTAAGGTCAACTTCATTTCATTTGTAAATATTTAGACCTGCAATATGTTGAAGATGGGACAGGAGCAATTTAGAGCTAGTAAAAAGGTGAATTGGTTAAATAATCATATGATTTTAACCAGTTGATGATTGAGAAGATTGTAAAAATGATTTGGTATAAAAGCAGCATGCAAGAAAGGTATAAACCTTTAGATGGGCCAAGGATTGCCAGTTTGCCCACAAATACATAAGAAAATCATTAAAATCATTTAAAAACATTTCCTCAAAGAAAGATAGGAAGAGATTTTAATATTTCCCCTTCAACAGTCCATAACACAATTAGAACATTAGGAATTTCACTGCGTAAAGAACAACCATGATCTCCAATTCCTTGGGCGGCTATATCAAGCTATATCACCACATGGACTCAGGACTACTTTGGCAAACCTACGTCAGGTACCACAATACGTAGTTGTTACATCCTCAAATGCCAGTTACAACTGTTCTGTGCCAAAAGGAATATGTTAACAAAGTCCAGA
Source organism: Denticeps clupeoides (assembly GCF_900700375.1). NCBI lineage: Eukaryota > Metazoa > Chordata > Actinopteri > Clupeiformes > Denticipitidae > Denticeps > Denticeps clupeoides. The sequence goes on from NC_041707.1 coordinate 33,320,504, forward strand.
AAATTCTCTGAGCTTGGAGGCATCTGGGATGGACCATCGTACAGTGGAGTGGTCAGATGTACTGTGGTCATATGAATCAGTATTTCAGGTATTTTTGGAAGAAATGCATGCGGTGTCCTTTAGACCAAAGAAGAACAATGTGTGGTGCATTCTGAAGCATAAAATGCGACAACAAAGACCCCATACTGTAAGACCTGAAGACACTTCTTCACTTGGTGTCTTCAGTTTCTAAGTCCCTAAAGTGTTCTGAGCAGGAATGGCAACATTACAAAGTGGTAAATGCTTTACCTTTTTTTTTTTTTAATGTTGCTTGAACCAAAATTGGAAACACAAAAATGTGTCTATTTAGAAAAAATTTATCAATTAACACATTAAACAATGTGTTGTTGTATTGTTTTCAATGGAATACAGGGCAAATATAATTTAACATAGTTTGATTTTAAGTTAACTTTTTCTGATTTGGGGTCTATACAACTAAACAATTCACTTGAAAAATACCCTCATCCTTTTATTTTGATTGGATAGCATTTATGGAATTATGGGGTAGGTTGCATCACAGCAATATGGCAGAAAGGACAGAAGTCGAGATCTTTAATACAACCAAAATATATTCTCGGAAAGTAGCTTCCTTACAGCCTAATACTCCTAGTATTAGTAAAAAAAACGTACCACAGGGTACAAAGAAGAATTTAAATTACTTCTAAAAGAAGGATTTAGCAGGATTTTACTTTATGTGTAATTTAATATTTATATATTTAGAATGGCACTGTGACAGATGGAAAGAACATTAAAGAAATGGCGCTCCATGGAATGTAATGTGACAGGTGTTTATCTGTTTACCTCGCTGGACTTTCCAAAAACACAATGCCCATTAATGTCTGAACATGGGGAACAGACAAGCTTTCCGTAAAAACGGTGCTTCATTGCACTGAAATACGATCAGACAGCAGCCTTCCCGTGCAGAAAGACAGCTTCAGCGATGTTTTACGGCACGCTGGCGGCATTAGCGCAGATCAAATGGGCAAGAAGTTGTCCCCAGAGACAGCTGCAACAGTGCATCTCGTGCCATCGTATCGGCACCCAGGCTTTTTTATTCGATGCAAAGTGCACTTAAGGCTTTGAAAGTGGCATGATCGCATTCTTCTACTTATGCAAGCAGAGCCGCCTGGCAGATGTTCGGCAAATGCAAGAGCAGGTAGATGGTGGCAGTAGCCCACTAAACTGTGCATTACTGTCAGGTAGAAGCAAGCAGTAATGCCAGCCTGCTGTCTAACTGCCAGAGTGTAAATAACATGAACGATGCCATATCCATATAAGAAAAGGGTCTGATGTGTCCACTGTGTTCCTGCAGACGTTCCACGTCCCCTTCATTTAACCACATATAAATATATATATATAACCACATATAAATAGAAATGACGGCAGCTTTTTTTTTTTTTTTTTGAGCTGGATCAAATGAATTGTGAGCAGCGAACGCAAATATACTGTTCACGTGACATGATGTCTTCACACAAGCGGAATAAATTTCCTGGCGTGCAGACAACCATGCAGTGCTAGCACACTCAGTTTTTCTAAAGATGAACATGACAAGTATTTTGAGTATAATCATATTTAGTGTCAATGTTTCTATTTAATTTTAAAAACCTTTGGAAAGAATAGGATTGCTTCTGTCAAGTCAAACAGGAACAATAATGGGGTGTTTCATTCCGATTTACCTGGAATCCAATTATTAATGCTTTGATAAGTTCCATGTAAATGCTGCTGTTGAGGTTAATGATAGAACACTGGAGGTGTCACACAGTCTTTGGCTCAAACCCAAGGTAGACAGGAAATCTAACATAAACACAAAAGCAATGTGTGACTATGTGAGTTGCTAAAAAGAATTTATGCATCTGGCCAGAAACAATGCAAAGGGGTGAATGGCAGGAACGTGACACGTCCTTAATTAAACTCTGGTCTAGTCCGAGCTTTGGTCCTGCACTGTGACAATGTCATTAGCTACAACATTTCAACCAAATAACTTAACAAAATTAAGAAGACCTTTCAAATATCTATGAGAGAGATCAAACAATGACTAGCCCATGACATGACGAATGTTGAAGCAGCTCAAAAACCCAACGTTTCAGGCTACTGTTGGTACATCCTCACCTTCTTAAACTAATCACAAAAAATTGGGGGGCTAAATTAATTCATCATCTTGATGCTGGCCACGTATGGTAAATTCACCTACACCCTCAGTTGATCAGATCATTTGAACCACTTGCCTTTGTGACTTAAGCAATGAATGGTAACACTTTTAAGACTTCTGTTGGTTCAGGAAGGACACCATGGTAGGCTGCCGGCTTTTATTGCTACTCTTTACTTTAATAAACACTGTCTGTTTTTAAGCCCCAAAGTTTACACTGGTTATTGTATTCTTTCAATTGCTCTGAAAAAGTGTTCTGGGTGACCGTTTTATTCCAATAAACATAAACATTTTTCATTCAGATATGTAAAATTAGAATGTGTAAATTGCTAAATAGTCAATTCACATGGAAATAATCATGAATTGAATCAAATCAAACTGATTTGGAAAAAAAAAAAAGAATCATAAAATTAATGGCTAGATAAATTGTTTAAAAATAATTATCATTTTGCCTAGCCCTATTCTGGTTATGGGCCTTTTTGAGCTTCGCTCTTCACACTTTGACTATTTTTCCTTGCTCTTGGCAGAGCCCAAAGCCAGAAGATCAGTCTTCGACATTCCGAGCTGGAGACTTTTGTTCCAAAAAGATAATGTACCATCTGAAATTCTTTTTGCTGGATCCAGTCGACATTGTATCATTATAGCTGTGCTCCTCACTGTGGCAAAAAAGCAAATAAAAAAAAAAAGCACTCCTTTTAATATTCAATCTGCGCTGTGAGATTTCACATGAAAGCATGTCCTTTGGACAAATGGTGATTTTCAGGTTTTTGCTATAGTTTGCTTGGATGCCTGTAATAACAACCTCGCCTTTACCCTCCCACACACATGCCCCATCACACACACACACATACACACAATACCGGATCCCTCTGCAGGAAAATAAACATGGTAATGTTTACAGATGAGTGGAAAAGAGTCAAAACATGGCAGAGTATGAACGAATCACTATGGTAAATGTATTACATATCCAGTACATATCCAGGTCCTACATGTCGAGATACACAAACACTAAATACACACACACACATTCGCACCTTTCCATTATACTGGTGCTCATGATGAATCATGCTGACGTAACCTTCAGCACATTCTATGTGTTAGAAAGAAGTGTCAAGGCCCTCAAACAGCAAGGCTTTACACTGGTGTACCAGGAAGCCTCACTTACAAGTTCATGAAGTGGCTCTAGGGGTGCATGGGTGTGGCTACTGGTCACAAGGCTGACTAGGTTGCTTAGATCATCATTATCAAGTTTAGAAGGTTGACCTTGTACCTGATAATGCCAGTCATGTTCATTCAATGACTGCACCTGAAGACTTACATTCATCTGACTACATCACCCGAGACAAGACAAGACGCTTGGTATAAAGTAACCAACCATTTTTAGCATTGTTAATTATGGTTTATTTGATTTTTTCAGATCAATTAGGTTACAAACAGAGTCAGTAAAAAGTAAAAACAATTAGAAAAATGTACATATTAATATGCCTATAAAGTTATAGCAATATCTGTAATATCGGCACCACCGGCTCCCTCTCCCACCTGGTACCGATCATCATCTCCAATCTAGCCATGCCCCCTCGTCATTCATTCTATATTCTTCTGTTGTCTTTGTCAGTTCTCTACCCCCCTCATTCTTTGTGTGTGTGTGAGTGTGTTAAGCCCCCATCTCCACTTTCATGTGTCTATGAAAGTACTTCCTGAAGTACTTACTCTGTATGTCGTATTTCTGTTTTATATATATATATATACACACACACACACACACACACACACACACACACACACACACAAAACTTTTGGCCTGTACTAGGTTGGCCTAGTACAGGCCAAAAGTTTCGACACACCTACTCATTCAATGTGTTTTCTTTATTTTTATGACCATTTACATTGGTAGATTCTCACTGAAGGCATCAAAACTATGAATGAACACATGAGGAGTTATGTACTTAACAAAAAAAGGTGAAATGATTGAAAACATGTTTTATATTCTAGTTTGTTCAAAATAGCCGCCCTTTGCTCTGATTACTGCTTTGCACACTCTTGGCATTCTCTCGATGACCTTCAAGAGGTTGTCACCTGAAATGGTTTTCCAACAGTCTTGAAGGAGTTCCCAGAGGTGTTTAGCACTTGTTGTCCACTTTGCCTTCACTCTGCGGTCCAGCTCACCCCAAACCATCTCGATTGGGTTCAGGTCCGGTAACTGTGGAGGCCAGGTCTCCATTTTCTGTGAAGTACATAACTCCACATGTGTTCATTCATAGTTGTGATGCCTTCAGTGAGAATGTACCAATGAAAATAAAGAAAACACTTTGAATGAGAAGATGTGTCCAAACTTTTGGTCTGTTCTGTATATATCTAAAATAAAACCCTGTGGTCTACATCTGTGCCTGGATCCAATTCTGCGTTTGTGTAATGACAATATCTCTCAACTGGAAGATCAAGCTAAAAGATCTTTTGGGCAAATTGATTAGGTCAATATTTTCAACCGATTGAAATCTATGAATTGTTGGAGCTGAATGGATTTTCTTTCCCGGACACAAGTTAAATGCTGCAAACATACCTATGACGACACATGCCAAAAAAGAGTTCTGAATAACCAGATGATTTAATCACGCTATGCAGTGAGCCACTTACGAAGAATACGCTCTTGGCTTGTTAGGTTTGGGAATGTCTTGTACTCTTTTTGAAATAAAATGTAAAACTCGGTACTGGCAGGTTAATTTAAAATCCGGTACTGGCAGGTTACTTTCCCTGCCGCTGATACTGCTGCATGTTCAGTTCTTAAACACATGAAGATGATTTCCATTTTTATTCATACCAATAGAATCAACATGTGTTTGAAATCATTAAGAGGAAGTACGACAGGTCTGTTATCTGAATGCAATGTCTTCCCCTAATGCACTTTCCTCCCAGTAGGTGTTCAATTGTGTGTGCGCTTGTGTGTGTGTGTGTGTGTGTGAGTGTGCGCACGCATGCATGTGTGTGCTTCTACAAATTCTACAAACAGCGTGGACTTTGCTTTTAACAATGTCTGATGAATATTTAAGTGTCCCCTTGCACTGGAAAGGAAGTCCCCACCAAAAAGAAGCCATTTCACCCTAAGCAATCATTAATTACAGAATAGCGAAACGTCGATCTGATGCTCCCGCCTGCCTGATGCCCCCCAGCTTTTAATTAAATAAATTACTGCACACTCTCTTCCCACCGATCACTGCTAAGGGAATAGTTTTTCCCTCAGCACAGAGTGAAACAGGGAATTAGAAAAAAGTGGCAGGGCAACGGAAGCATTATGGCTTTGGAAATAATTTTAAAATAATTTAAATAAATTCTGACCAGAAGGGATAAATGCAATTTTAGTTTACATTTGTAATGCTATCTTGTATTCCCCAAAAAATAATTATGTGGGAGGCTATATGAAACAGAATAAAAATACCACCCAAACCAATCAGTTCAGAAACTTTTGTGCAAAGTATATTACCACTTCAGGATATTCAAAGATGAGATATCCCCTTATTAAATATTTGTTTGTCCTACATGATAATATGAGACAAATCAATAAATCTGAGACTTTCACTTTTTCATTCCACATAATCCTCAAATCTCACTCATGACTAATTTTCCAAACTAGTGACTCCTCTCCTCTTGGCTTTCCTCTCAAGCTCTTTATCCTGTGCATTTTTAGCTGAACTTCCACGCAAGCAATGAATCATACTGAGCAATACAATTTATTATGGATTTTGACTTGTGGAAAATATGCTGACATTTAGTTCTCTAAACTTTTTTCTATCACCACGTACCGGATACCATGATGCTGAAATGACACAAAGTTAACGAGACAAAACTTCATCCCACATCCTACATCCATACAGCACATGTCCTTCAAACCAAGGATGTCACCGCTGGACACATGATGATGATAGCCTTGGGCCTGTACTGGGGGAACCAGTGCCACAAATGTCCAAACTCCCTGTGGGATGCACACATCCCACACACACACAACACGCACTCTTCATCCCATGATTGGAGTCAGCAGGACACAGTCCTATTTCTCCAACCTAAATGAACCAGCCAAGGT